>NC_068360.1:76846029-77151029 GCF_020536995.1 Dreissena polymorpha | reverse complement strand
ATTTTTTTATTCATGTTTTAAGACCAATGTAGACCGATTTCTTTACTAATTTCATTCCTCAAGAACACCCATGCACGGGAAAACGTCGTACATATGAACAAGAGGCGGTCACCGACACCTTATACCTGTTGTATACATGTTGAAAACCTTAGTTTACGCTAGAGAACCTAGGTTCTCATGAGAAACTAGGTTTCATGGGAAACAGGGTTTGGCATGTGATAAATAAGAATTTAACAGAATACCTCTAGAAAGCAGTTTTTTTTTAATGTAATGCAGTTTATGATGGCATATACGCCCCTTTAAATATCAAAAAGCGTAAACAAAAATAGTTTACTGTTTTTCGCTCAGCTGCGCTATTTTTTGTATAAACATCTGCAACGTAAAATACCATGCACTGCATACCAAAGCCTGTTTGAATACGCTGCCATTATCATCAGCAGCAGCTGTGGCAGTAGCTGTATCACAAACGTGATCATCATCACACACATGATTGCAATCATCATCATCACAATATCATAATCATCATAATCATTATCATCATTACAGCGTAAGGATTGCACGATAACACCGATTACTAAGGAGATGATGTGATATATAAGAGTTATGATGAATATGATTGGAAACAGTACTTTCAAGCACGAATAACAGAGTCTGCATTGAACAAATTATATGGGTCGAGCTTTGTGAAATGGGGGTTTAATTCATGTGCTTAAAGTGTCGTCAAGGATTAACCTGTGCTACCCGCACAGGCTAATCAGGGACGAAACTGTCCGCCTTAACTGGATTTTTGCTCAGAAAAAAATCTTTAAACGAAAAAAATCATATAAGCGGACAGAGATATCCATGATTACCCCAAGCGGACTGAACAGGGCCCGTATTCACCAACCACCTAAGTATTAAGGCTAAAATTTCCTTAATTATCTAAGAATTTACCTAAGGCAAAAATTTCCTTAACTTTCTTACAAAGTAAGTCCCTTAGGTAGAACCTAAGGTAAGATTTGTCCTTAAATACTTAGGAAAAATAAATGCGTTTTCGTTTAAAAATAATTCTATAACTGGAATCGTCAAGCCAAAAATATTTCTATATTTAGAACATGACGTTGAAAAGTGCTCGCGAAATGGCGGAATGTTATTAGCGCACGAATGTGTTGATAAGAAAAATCTTAATATTACGTGTAGATGATGAATAAATAATATAAAAAGTGCATAATGTAAGAGGTTTACGCTTCCGGCATCTGTCGAAACAGCTGTCACAAGTTTATGTTGAATTATATTACTTTGAACATTGCTGAATGATTCTGACAAATTAATATGGTCCTTGCAAGGATCACCACTCAAAATGCGCAGCTCCATGAGATACACATGCATGATAAATATCAAGCTGCTATGTTCAATATTGAAAAAGTTTTGGGACAGAATGACAGACAGACAGGACAAAAACAATATACATTGTATCCCCGATCTATCGATCCGGGGCCATACAAAATGAAATAATGCACCAATGATTTTTGTACATGTTTCAAAGTGAAATTACATTTTGAATAGGTCTATAATTGATATTTAATATTATTTAATTTTAGTGCTGCGATGTCAAAATCAGTTTCCTTTAATCCGAAAAGAAGGTGAGGCATTAATTATGAAAACATTATTATTGCAATTAACTTACATGCAATTTCATAAACAGAAATTTTATATATATATTTATATATATACATGAACATGCATATCATTTGCAAAAAAAACACTGGCTATCAGACGAATGCATTATTTACATGTTAATATAATACCAACATATCTTGAATATCAAAAATTTTAATGGTAAATACATCTGACTTTAGACATGATGCACTTATTCCAGATATACACCATCGATGGCTGAGAATGGCTATAGAAGCGCAACTATTTCTCCTCCAGACAAACCTTCACCATCATGGTATGTATGTTATGTATTTTAAAATATAATAAATTATTCTATACAAGCATCTAGATAACAGAAACATGTGCATAATATGGATGACTGAACCTAAAGTGTTATCATTTGACTATACGTTAAGTGTCATCATTATTTACCATTTTTCATTATACAAAAAAGAAGCCATTAAAATATTTACTGTTTTTGAAAATTAAATAAAAATTAAATAATTATACCATGTTTTTAATATCCATTTAGTTGCAGTCATTGCAGTCTACATGAACTTAATGCCTTGAAGAAGAGGAAGCTGGAGCTTCAAATACAATTGTTTGAGGCCCAGTTGGCGCGATTTGATGAGGAATAGATTATTTTGTTATTTGTTATTATTTTGTTATGAAGATATAGTTTAGTTATATTAAAGAGTTACATGAAATTCATCTTCATTGTGTATTTCTTGTGATTTTTGGAAAAATTGTATACAATAACTTTAGTAAGTTTAAAATGCTCTAAAAGCTTAAATAGTTGTTTCAATTAAAAATGCAAGTCATTTGAATTAACAGGTCTGAAAACATGACTTATTCAATGTGAATATGAGTTGCGTTCTGAGAAAACTGGGCATAATGCATGTGGGTCAAGTGACGTCCCAGATAAGCCTGTGCAGTCCACACACTTGCTTTTACATTTTTCGTTTAAATGAAGTCTCTTCTTAGCAAAAATCCAATTTAGGCGTAAAGTGTAGTCCCTGATTATTCTGTGTGGACTGCAATATCTGGGCTAATCTGGGATGACACTTTACGCACATGCATTATGCCTAGTTTTCTCAGATCACGACACCTATGATCTAAAAAAATGTATTTGCTACTACATTCCTGTAACGAAGGCCATCTTCATTTCCATGGTAATTTTCAGGATGATCTGGTAAGGCATCTATGTCCAAAGAATCCATTGGCAGATTTCGCATGTTGCATATGTTGTGCAATACAGCACATGACAAAATCACCCTGTTAATAAAAATATTAATTAAGTTAGACAAGTTGCATAGGATGTCATAAAAACCTAAAATATGTATAACATGTAATTATAACATAAATAATACTTGAAACATATGCATTTTTTGTTCATGTTAGTCACATTAATTCAGGTGCTGTTTAGAGTGTCGTTTTTTTCAAGACAGGGGCAAGATATTAAAGGGATCTTTTCACGCTTTGGTAAATTGACAAATTGAAAAAAGTTTTTTCAGATTCGTAAGTTTTCGTTTTAGTTATGATATTTGTGGGGAAACAGTAATACTGAACATTAACCATGCTCTAATATAGCCAGTATATGCATCTTTTGACGATTTTAAAACCTAAAAATTATAAAGCGTTGCAACGCGAAACGATTGAATAATTTGGAGAGTTCTGTTTTTGTCGTTAAATTTTGTGAAACTACGAAGATTGCTTATATAAGGTATAAAATACGTCAACAATGTGTACTCGGCGGAATAGCTCAGTAGGCTTAAGCGTTTTTACTTCAGGACTCTGGCAGGACTCCAGGGGTCACTGGTTCGAAACCTGCTCCGGGCAATGTTCTTTTCCTTTTTTTAATTTTTTTCTTGATTTTTTACTGGAGCTTTTACGATCCAATGTTTACATTTATCAATATAAAGCATTTAATGAATAAGTTAAAAAAATGCCAAAATCTGTGAAAAGGCCCCTTTAATCATTAATGTTACTTAAAATGAAATTACATTACAATTTTAAGTTAGCTGTAGAGTCATACAAGCATATTTATTTCAGAAATACTTTTTTTGAAGCTGTGTTGTGTTAACATAAAATTTAATCTTCATGTAGAGAACAAAACTATATCTCTCAGTGACTAACATATTCTGTTAAACTATTAAATTTGTCGTAGTGACTGTTCACTGTGTATCAAAGTAAAATGATTACAGGTTCTTATAATGAACTCACTTGCATGACTTTAATGGATGCAATCTAATTTCATTGTGCAGAATCGCCCATCTCCTTTTCAAAATCCCTATGGAGCGCTCAACCACAGATCTCGTACGTTTGTGTGCCCTTTAATACAAAACTAAATGGTTAAATTCTTCTGATGATTGATTTTATCTTTTGTAGTAAAAGCATTATTGCATGGTCATGAAGAAGTGGATAATTTTTCCCTGATAAAAGCAACATTCTTTTATATTTATTGAGTACCCAGAATTGCACATCATTATTGTATAACTTAATACTTTTTATGAAGTGTAATACATTAAAAACATTTCATGAGAATTACACACTATATGAAATTATAGTATTAACATAAATCAGACATGCACATATAAGCACCAAGGGTCTTTACATTTTGCTCAGGAACAAGATGGAGTGGAGGAGCATTTATTTGAGGTCAAAGTAATGAAATTCTTTTAGAAGAAAATCATAGAAACTTAACTGTCGCTCATAAAGTTATTAAACATTGCGGTGAAAAATTCATATTGATTGCTAGGTTTGCTTTTATATGAGCCATGGTGTTGTTATGGAATATCTGTTACTATGTAGTAGAATTTACAATGTATTTTTTTTAACCTGTTGTAAATCAGCTGGTGCTCATCAGCCGGATTCATGAATGGAGTCAGAAGCCATCTCTTGCACAGATAACCTGAATCTCCCAGGAGATATTGGTGTTGGTCATGGACAATGTTCTGCTCCATGATTTGATGTAAGCCGCTTTGCCTGAGTATTCTGGCATCATGGACAGCACCAGGCCATCGCGGTACAATGTCTCTAATAAGACAATTGGCATCAAACATGATCTGTAAAAAAAACATTATATGGAGATACAAACATAGTAGGCCTATTAATATTCTTTTCCACTTGTATATTTTTTACCACTGTTATATTTGTAGCATAGTACACTATACCATATTAGAAAAACATATGTACAACAAATAAGACGTTATATTAAAATGTCATTCACAATCCATGCATTTCAGTATAAAAAGAGAATATACGAAAGAAGAATCGCAAATTGGCTCCCAATTAATTATTGGAATTTTTTTTGGCATTTTAAACCAAATAAGCATGTTTATTGTGCACATTAGAAAAGGTTATCAGAATAAATCATAAACTGTATGCATACATTAAAAATGTGTTTATATTATTAATAATTAAACTTAAAAAAAACATTGAACACTGATTCACAAAGTCGAAGAATTTAATAAAATATATGTAGCTATGTTTTCGATATTTTGACAATAACAACATTACCTGAGTGTTTATGGAATGATATCCCATCCGGTTGACATACGCCGGTTCATCAACATGTGGGGCTTGTATTTGGACATGTGTACCATCTATTACCCCAATTACATTTGGAAATCTGGCAATATTGTAGAAATCCTCCTTTATTTGGCGGATTTCTCCCGCAGCAGTTGGTAGATTTATGAATTGTCTTACAATTTCAGGCTCTGTCAACGCATCAGTAACCTGTGTAATTACCCGTGAAACTGTGGGTTGAGAAACCTCATGGACATCACCATCATTTAGTTGAATGGTAGATGTCGCAAAATATCGTAATGAAATGAGAATTTTTTCGATACTGTTCAAACTATTGTTTCTGTTGTTTGTTGGTGCAATTACAGGAGTAAGTAGGTCATTCAGAAATAAAATCCCCTGTCTGTCGAAACGGTAGCGTTCAATAAGTTCAGAATTTTGTAGACTGTCTAGTAAATCTACCCTGTGAATAAAACGTCTAGCCATTCTGAAAAAGCAAATAAACAGAAAAATAGTTTGCACTTACTTCATAATTCCGTGTTAAAAGTAATACACATATTCGTAGACATTGCAAAAGGGAAAGATAAACACAATCTGACATGCGATACAGTATAACCACATTGTCAGATATGTAAACACATCCCAGGCACAAGTACATAAAGCCTGCTTGTGTCCTATTATTTTCATCTGTTCAAATATATGATGCATACTGAGAAACGACGTTAAATGATACACAAATCTATTGTTGTATTAATGAAATGAAATTCGCGTTAGATGACAACGATTTTACTTCCGGTAGAGTGTTTAAAACCGGACTTTGAAAGTCAACGGAAAACATATCGGTCTCTGTTAAGAACGGTGATACATTTCAAAGAAAAAACATACCTTTGGGATGGATTTTGGTCGAAAAATGACGAAAACCACGGAAACTCGTCTGCTACGACGCCATTTTTAAGGTGATTTCGTTGGACTTAAGGGAGGTGTATGTGTCCCTTAACTTTGAGGGAAAAACGGTCAACCTAAGGCGTATTTCTAAGGTTAGGAGTTTTGTGAATATGACTTAAGGCATTTCCTCAAATTTAAGGGGAAAACATAAAAAAACTTAGGCAAAATGACAACCTTAGGTTATTTTTCTCCCTTAGGTGGTTGGTGAATACCGGCCCAGGCTTATCTTTGACAACACTTTACGTACATGCATTAAACCCCTTTTTCACAGAGCACGACTCATGTAAATGGCAAAAATTTAAATTGCATCAAACTGTCTAATCAAAAACATAATGCTTACCTTGACAAAGGTGTTAAATTAAATCCAACAGTTCAATTACAGTACGCTTTTTCATAGGTGAATGGATTATAAATAAATCATTGTTTATGACTAATGATGTCACAATGATATAATTGGCAATTTATTTAATCATAAATTATTCAACGAAGCAATTGGTCAAATATTTGCCAATTCTACGTAAACGCTCAAGTGTGAACAGTTTCTTGTATTCCCGTGAACGTATGTCTACAATATTATTGTAATCAGGTGAACGTATATCTACAATAGCACTGTAATTAGGTGAACGTACATCTACAATAACAATGAATTCAGGCGAACGTATTTCTACAGTAGAACTGTATTCGGGTTTACGTATATCTACAGTAGCACTGTATTCGGCTGAACATAAATCTACCAACGCATTGACCATACGCATCAATTTATTGTTACAATTGTTAGTTTAAAGACATCGGTCACTAACATACCTGTTATGTTTTTAACAGAATACAAGTACCTACCATTTTAAGATGATTATCACAGACTCATATTCAGATCGAGAACACAATTGGTATCATAGCAATGTACGTATAACAAATTAAGCAACGATCACAACAATCGGACAGACGTTTCTTCACCTTAAAACATGACGAAAAGAACACCTTTTTATATCCCCCACCACTATAGTGAGGGACATATTGTTTTTACCCTGTCTGTTGGTTTGTTGGCTTTCGTCAAACTTCAACATTTGCCATAACTTTTGCAATATTTAAGGTAGCAACTTGATATTTGGCATGCATGTATACATCATGGAGCTGTACATTTTGAGTGGTGAAAGGTAAAGGCCATCATTCAAGGTCAAAGGTCAAATATATGGGGAGACATCGAGTTTCACAAACCCATCTTGTTTAACCTGGTTTAATCGTGCACAATGTATGAAAGACGAATTGAGTAACTTCATATTCGTTTTTATGTATTGTATAACTAATAAACAGCATGAGTTAAAATTAAAGAACATTTCATTAAGTCATTGTTTATTTCATTTTTGTTCTGTTGCAATTAGAATAAAACAAACATAACAAATTAATTACCATTTATTTATCAAATACGGCATATAAAAGAACAACTCAGATGTTCTTTCCTTTAAATATTGTATAAATTTCATGCAACTGTAACTCTTTGGACTTACTTGAACCGTATGCTCTTGGAAACAGATGCCTCAATGGACATGAATGAAAACGCCACGACCTTTGAATCTGTTGTTGTAAATTGTCTAACATATGTGGATGTGCTTTTAGAGCATCAAGTCGGGTGAACTTTGCAACAGAAACGTTGTTTGTTTATACAATTCGAAAACATACATGTTATACAATAAACGTTTTTAGGTCCGAAATTCGTTTTCATGCCAAAACAATGGAACTTTGCTGGTGGATAACAAAGTTGAACACAAGTTGTAACGATAATTCTAAGATGTCACTAGCTAATCTAGAAGAATACAAATATAAGGATAGCTTGTAACTTTTTAATAAGATTCCAAATAAATAATCGCCATATACATGAAATTACCTGTAATTACCGCCACATTGTACTTGACAGCCGTGATATGAAGCTTCTTATTTGCTCCAATGAATCTCTCATATATATCTCTCATATACATCATATATAATAAACTTTCTCCATCTCGGCACCAACCAAGTATTCTATTTATCCTGTTTCATGCCGTTGACACATTTTATCAAAGCCAATTGATAAATTTTCATTAATTTATAAGTATTCTTGTCCAGCCTCCTACATGTACACAACATTCCATACGACCGAATAGCTACCGATTGTGTAACGTAAAAATAGTTCCACTTAAAACTATTAATTTTCATACTTTCCTATTGAAAATATGCGAAGAAATTAAAAACGAATCGGGAATGTGATCTTTTTGTTGGTTAAAATGAAAAAAAAAAACAGCATCAAAACAAAAACTAAATTTTATTTACCTTTATGACAACTTTAATCCGTTGCTTATAACAATACATTTACAACGATAATGAACGATAAACACACAATCCGAAATACGTGTATGATTCGTTCAATTCATTTAAAAAAAAATACTGTTTAAACCACCATGTCAAAATTGTTGTCCCTAAAATCCTGAGAGAAACTAGATAGTATGTTTCGTCAGAGAAATGACGTCACACTGTAGTAGATACGTCATAAATTGCGTAATAAAGTAGATGAAAATGATAAATACGGAAAGCTGGTTCGGTAAAAAAATTTAAAGAAGAAAAAAGGATGATATATAATATAACGATAACATTCATGATGCGTCCCTATAAATTTCAAAGATCAAATATTAGAACATGTTAATCGTCACAGCCTGCGTAGGAATACACTACTTCCAGTTGACCGGGGATATGAAAATTTATTCGACCCTGCCTTATTCGGTCAATTTCGGTCAAGCATATTTAATCCCGTTCGAATAATTTTAGCCATAGCTTAGACACACGAGTGCTATATTAAATATGAGCCTCGCTCTGTTAAAACGGAGTTTAATACATGTGCGTAAAGTGTCGTCCCAGATTCGCAAGTGAGGCTAAGCGGTGACGACACGTACCACTTACCACTTGATTTTGGCTAATTATATCAGGGACGAGACTTAACGCACCTTCATTAAACACCATTCTCCAAGAGCGATGGTCATATATTTTACACCTAGCATATCTCAATAGGCACACGTGATTTAGATTTTGTAAGGCTTAATACTTCTTCAAACATAAAAACATCAGCATGAACGCGTAATACAATATTTGACAGCGCTTTATTACATCTGCTTGCTGAGTAACACAACAGTAATGTTCACGAATAACTCGTAGTAGAAGTAGAAGAAGAACTATTCAATGGTGAAATTACCGATGAAGAAATTATATTAAGTATAAAAGCTCTTCATGAATCCAAGAGCCCAGGTTAAGATGAAATTCTGCATTCTTTAAATATTCGCATACATTTATTTTACCAATATAAGTGCATTTATTTAACCGAATATATAATACAGGCTATTTTCAATCGGACTGGAGCTCCGCTATAATAGTTCAAATACATAAAAAGGGTGATCCTAACTCGCCTCAAAACTATCGAGGCATCTCATTGTTGGATATATTTGGTAAATTGTTTGCTAGTGTGATTAATAGACGATTAACGTTCTTTGCTAACGCGTTTGCTAAAATACATGAGAGTCAATCCGGATTTTGAGTTGGTTATTCGACAATAGATAACGCGTTCGTACTGCAAACGCTAATTTCAAAAATACTGTCCAAAAACGCGGGAAACTTTACCTAGTTTTTATTGATTTTAAAACTGCTTATGACTCAGTAGACCGCAGTATCCTATGGCAAATCTTACAAGAAGCTAACATACAGGGTAAACTTTTTAATATACGAAAACGTCAAGGCTCGTGTCCGATGCAGTAACGGGTACACGGACTACATTGATTGCAAAATCGGTGTAAAACAAGGGTGTTGGTCTCACCCCAATTATTTTCCTTCTTTATCAACGAATTGGTACAAGAACTATTAAATAGCGGCGTGAGGGGGATACAAATTGGACCAAATGATGCTGACATTTTACTGCTTGTGTTTGCAGACGATTTTAGCTGATACAGTTTTGGGTTTACAGCGAAAACTCGATTCATTGCACCAATTCTGCACAAGAACAGGATAACAGAAGAACATACCGAAATCAAAAATTATGGTATTCAGAAAGGGGGGAAAACTAGCTAGGAATAAACAATGGAGTTATGCGGGTTCTTTAATTGACGTTGTGCAGTCCTTCACCTACGTTGGTGTCTGCTTCTATTCTTCTCTTTCAATAACTAAAATGGCTAATGAAAATGCAACTAAGGGGATACGTGCCTTTAATGGAATATTATCGTCCCTGTATAAATATGGTCAACTATCTAATTCAGTCTTTTTTAAACTGTTCGACAGCAAAACATGTCCTTTTTTATAACATGGCAGCGAAATTTGGTGTTATCAAGAATTACCATGTATCGAATCGGTCCACCGACACGCCTGCATAAGGTACCTCTGAGTCGGTGAAAAAACATCAAATATCACGAGTCTCGGAGATTGTGGTCGATACCCTATTGTTATAACGTCACAAATTCGATGCATAAAATATTGGCTAAAAATAATATGCATGCCCGACACCAGATACGTAAAAAAATGCTACAATTTCCTATTGAACACAAACATAAATCTCTTCTTTAATTGGGCCAATGAAATTAAGGACTTACTAAGCTAAAATGGATTTC
Organism: Dreissena polymorpha; assembly: GCF_020536995.1. NCBI lineage: Eukaryota > Metazoa > Mollusca > Bivalvia > Myida > Dreissenidae > Dreissena > Dreissena polymorpha. Next base: position 77,140,305 of record NC_068360.1, on the reverse strand, counting down.
GGTACATTTGGATGAACCAGCATGTCTCAAACCCACTCAAATTTATAAATGAATTTGGAGAACGGGCCAAGTCCCAATACTTACAGAACTGGTGGAGTATAGTACATACATCTCCCAAATTGGAACTTTACAAACATATTAAGTCCCAATACGAACATGAAGCATACCTAGACATCCTATCTGTGCGTAAATTTAGGCGCAGTTTTGCACAACTTCGTTCCGGAACTCTTCCGATAGAAATTGAAACGGGCAGATATCGCGGTATAACTAGAGAACAACGGTTTTGCCCAATTTGCAATACTGGTGAAGTAGAAAACGAATTACATTTCATATAAAAGTGCCTTGCATTGCATGACATCCGAAAAACATATATACAAAGTAAATTTTTCATAAACCCAAGTATACTCAAATTGTGCACACTGTTGTCAAGTAAAAATGAACAGACGATAAAAAAACTGCTTCTTACATTGTTAACGCTCTTGAAACGCGAACATTATTTCTTGAGCTTTGATATAACCTAGTTATGTGGGTTTCCACAAGACTTGGCTCTGTGTTAAATAATTGTAAAAGTGTACTTATGTTTAAAATGTAGTTCCTACCGACAAAGTCCTATATTTTGTTTCGATAGGGCCTACTACTCGGTATACCATTTGTATCAATTTATTATAGGCCCTACCCATTTAACCTAAATTCCGCTATACATTTTTTAGAATACTATTCGAAAGTCTCTTTTATCGGGGTAGGTTATATGCAGGGACTATAACGTTGTATATTTACTTTATAACATGTATATATTTCTGTGTATGATATATATATAATTATATTAATTCTATATTATTTTAATTCTTTTCAGCTCAATTTAACAGTGAAAACTGCACATAATATCACTTTAACGTATGAAAAAGTTTTTGTGTTTGTGTTTACAGGTCACAACCCGATGTCATGTTTGCAGAGATACGGGGTAAAAAAAATATACAATGGCAGCGTATGGAAGAAAGATTAAAAACACCAAACGTAAGATAAATCGTAGGAAAAGGAAATACTCAGCAGAAAGGGGCATTTAGTTTTCCTATATGTATTTCTATTGGCAAAAACAGTATATAACAAACTGAACAATACAATAAGCGTGAATAAAGAATTGAAGCAGAACAGATAATTGTTATATTTTTTTTCTTTTGGAGATAATAATAACATATATAAATTTGATTGTTTAATCAATCGTTTTTGGAAGAAAAATGTATTATTAGTGTAACTTGTGTACAGTGTTTGCACGATTAAGGATTGCAATAGTGTTGATACGAGGACTAGAATATCACACTGGAAAAATTATGCATGACTTGGTCGGAATCTAATTGTTGGGAAATTGTTGGACACGTAGAAAGATTTCAGAATGTTCATACAGTCAAGACATGCATTGCTTAAGAAAGACTAACACGATTGAAATTCTGGAAATTATTTAGTTAATTCAGTGTGTCTTACATTATTATGTAGACATATGAAAAGTATGTGGTTATTGGAGTCGACGGCTCCACGAAAGCTTTGGGGATAATTGTTGACTTTTTTTCATCAAAAATATTTATTAAGCCCTCAATTTGGTCCTCAACCGCGTATAACGTATTTTAAGATATCGTGAACGTAAATTAAAGTAGGATGGTGTTTTAGCTAAGCTAATAAGTTTTAATATACAGAATTATGTTTGACCATTTACTTTTTTACATATTCTGGTGTGATATTCAATCGTCAAACAACTGCGGATAAGATTGAATAAGAATGTTGCATAATTATAACAAACAGTTGATCTAGATTCTGATTTGCTTACGGCGATCTTCTCACGAAAACTATAACAAGTCACAATATCAGTGCAATATCAAACAATACAGTTAAGTAAAGAAATTCACAGTTTGTAAAATAATATGTGTTGGTATTAAATAACAGGGTCATTATTAGTAATGTAGTTTCAATACAGTGATAAAACAGACCATAATGAAGTAAGTTTCAGTAACAGACGCGAACTAACGTATTTATGGCATGTGCACCAATCAAGGATATTGAAATGCATTTTGTATAAACGAAATTGTTTTCACCGAAATGAACGTCATTGAAATTAATGCCATATTGGCATGAGTTGAAGTAGGTCCCGTGGACAATCGCCTCTAGGATTTCTTGATAACTTGGTACAAATGACTACTTATACTTCATGAATTTGTTGATGGTCAATGTCCTATTTGAAATCAGATGTAGATATGTGTAACATTTAATTGTCGAAAGAGACTTATTCTAGCACCGAATCCCCTTAAATCAAATGTATACATTTTTCTCACCTAACTTTCTAAACGCCCGACATAATTGTGTATAAATTAAAATTCAAAGGACACAATGCAATTGGTATTTCTAACGTACTTGTCATATTTTGCCAGTGATATATCAATCAAAACATTTGAAAGAGTATTTGTTGGATATCTGATATATCCTGAATGGTACCTCTTGTATTGTCGAAATAATATGAACTAATCAACATTTTACACGCAGGTAATAGGCCGGTGTTACCCGATACGGAAACTTCGTTCGAAGAAGGACTAAGCTTTTCTTTCACACTTCCTTATAAATCACTTAATGAATCAACAACATTTGCAACAGGTAAGTAAACCGACGAGGTATGCACGGGGTACGTTTAAAGCTCATATATGCATAACGCGTCATGGTGAGCTTTTGTGTTCGCCTTTCGTTCGTCTTGAGTCGCGCGTTGTCCTTTGTGGTTCGTCCGAAAGCATTTGTTTAAATGGTATTTCCTTATTCCGTTGGCAAAATGTTAACTTAAATCAGAGGAATAATCATTGAGTGACTCTCTTTCACACTCAAGGATAATGATTTTTTAGATTTTAAAATTAAAAGGTTTGATTGTTGGCATCAAACAGTATGTGGTGATTTTCTACAAAGTTGTTCAAATAGTGTTCCCGGTTAGCCCCGCCTAAGGCGTTAACTGGTTCTCAAATATCTTTATTGTGACAATTAAATAAATGTTATTTCTTAAACCGCAAATGTCGTAACACCTATACATATAAGGGAAAATTCCAATTAAACCTGTAATTTTTTAAAATGTTTTCATACTTTGTTTTGGACAAACATGGACTTTTAAAAGCAAAATCATATGGGCCGTTTACAAATCTATTTTGTTTTAATCAAATACATATAAGAAAAAACAAGGACAACTGTTACCCCAGGGGAATATGATTGACTAATGCGGAAGAGAATCATCGTACGATGTTATATGAAAAATACCAAACAAATGTGACTTGCTGTTTCAATATTTACATTGTTCACTATATACGCATAAACAGAACAAGCAGAAAAAACACCAACCCACCCTTGGAGGGGGGAAATTTTACCACAGAGATATGATTTTAAGAGTTTTTTTAGAGGATCACCATACGATCTTTCTATAGAATATTTTCTGTTTATGTATTATTCGATTTATATGTTTCAAATCAATGTCTATATTTTCTTTATCTTTATTATGTCATTCATAATTTGCAGGAGCGGCGTCGTCTACAGTTGGAATAAGCATTGTTCCATACGTGGCATTAGATTTCATGACTATAAACGGTACAACACAATTTTTTAATACACGGATTCACGTCATTAGTGGAATGAAGCGATTTAAAAACTACAGTCTAGAGGTAACATTTATTTATACATACTTATTTTTAAAATTTAAAGATCTTGCTGAAAATGCTTTACTATCCTTGGCATTGAAGTGGCAACATCAACAAAACAATTACTTGGTCAATGGCACATTTACACTTGATTGACAATTAAGGAACTTTAATAAAAACACATGATGGAACGTTGTATCGAAACAACTATTTTATATCTGTAATGGTAAGTGATCTTTTTAATATTTTGGGACCAAATATTTAGTTTGTGTTTTAAACCTAAGTTATGATTATCTTTAGCTTACTAAATATCGAAATTTCAAACTTCTCCAACCTGGACATGTTCCATAATTTGCAACTTAAAGATCCATCGTAAATGCGGTTTTTCTTACTTTTCTATCGTCCAATGTCGTGCTCTTTGGCGAAGTGTCGTTATTCGAACCCTGTAACAGAAGGAAAACGCCGAGCACTGCCATGCAGTATTGAGTTAATGGTATTATGGGGTGCCCATGTCTTAAGCCCCTTTCTTGTAAAATTCGGCCCTATCTGCCATATATACACGTGTGCTATTGACGCACACTGCACAGCTTGTTGATAGATATAGCATACTGAAAACTATTAATAATGCTCAATTTCGTTAAAGCTGTTTTAAAGGGTTTTTATTAAAGTATTTGTATTATTAATACGTTTTCATTTTAGGAGCTGCGTTACTTCGATGGTCGTTTGTTAGGTGAGTTCGAGATACACTCACACTATTAATTGAAATAATTGCTTTGTGACAAAACTTTTAATCCCAATGTTTGTTCTATTGCGTTAAATTGTGTGTAGCAGTAAAATCTCACATAATTAATTTATGCTTCAAAATCTATTATCTTCTTCAATAGTGTACGATAGTCACTGACGGACAATAATGTTGCCTAGATTTTTTTTATTTTAGATATACTTTTAATTTTCGCTCGATTGTTTTGGATGCCTGGGAATTTTTGTTGCGACTCCATTTTCTGTGTAGATCCAGTAATTGATATCTTTTGAGTAAGCTCATTCGAAAGCTTCAGAGCAATTATCGATATTTCAATTATAGGATGTATACCTCAGACTGTTAATAACCTGAGCAAAAAGTGCCTTCAATAGTTTTCGCGATATTTCAGTTTCTAGCGCTAGTGGTTTGCATGTATACTGTGTAATTACAGAAACAACGACAATGGTCGGACCAACAACGATAAGTAAAAGTCAGACATTAATATATCCAAAAGGCACAGACGAAGAAGTAGGAGAGACATTAACAACTAAGCATATGTGTATTACAGCTATTAAGGAATATGAAGATGCTAGTTTAGAGATACATACTCCTCGTAGTACTTTTCTTTTCAAACAATTAAGCCTTTTTTTCCTGACATATAAGTTTTTGCTAACTAGCTATTAGAACAACGCCATGTAAGCATATGTCATAACAATTGATTATCGTGTTTATATGTTATCAACTAGCGCAAAACGATGTCAATCATGTATATGTTTTTTTCATGAACTGCGGTATGCAGATAGTGTGGTGCCACAATTGGTTAAACAATTTGACTACGAGGGTCATAATTATTTAAATAGAAAACCAACACAAACGGACACGTCCAGATGGCCTTACCCGTTTAAAGGATTCCCTGTTGCAATTGCAGATGTAGAAGAAAAGACAACAGTAAACTGGAATGCAGGTGTAGAAGAAATGACAACAGTAACCCAGATTGCAGGTTTAGAAGAAAAGACAACAGTAACACAGAATGCAGGTGTAGTAGAAAAGACAACAGTAAACCAGAATGCAGGTGTAGACAAAAATACAACAGTAAAAAAGAATGCAGATGAAGAAGAAAATACAACAATAAACCGCACTGAAGGTGAAGACGACAAGACACCAGTAAACCAGAATGAAAGTGTAGAGGAAAAGACAATACTAAACCAGAATGCAGGTGTAGAAGAAAAGACACCAGTAACCAAGAATGCAGGTTAAGAAGAAAAGATAACAGTAACTCAGAATGCGCGTGTGGAACAAAAGACAACAGTAAACAAGAATGCAGGTGTAGAAGAAAAGATAAAAGTAAACCAGCACGCAGGTGTAGAAGAAAAGACAACAGTTAACAAGAAAGCAGGTGTGGAAGAAAAGACAACAGTAAACCAAAATTCAGGTGTAGAAGAAAAGACAACAGTGACCCAGAATGCAGGTTTAGAAGAAACTACAACAGTAACCCAGATTGCAGGTGTTGGAGAAAAGACAAAGGTTAACCAGCATGAAGGTGTAGACGAAAATACAACAGTTAACCAGAATGCAGGTGTAGAAAAAAAGACAAAAGTAAACAAGAATGCAGGTGTAGAAGAAAAGACAAAAGTAAACCAGAATTCAGGTGTAAAAGAAAAGACAACAACACACAAGAATTCAGGTGCAGAAGAAAAGACAAAAGTACACCAGCATGCAGGTGTAGACGACAATACAACAGTTAACCAGAATAAAGGTGTAGAAAAAAAGACAACGGTAAACCAGCATGCGGGTGTAGACGAAAATACAATACTTTACCAGATTGCAGGTGTAAAAGAAAAGACAACAGGAAACCAGTATGCAGGTGTAAATGAAAAGACAATAGAAAACCAGAATGCAGGTGTAGAAGAAAAGACAAAAGTAAACCAGCATGCAAGTGTACATGAAAACACAACAGTCAACCAGAATGCAGGTGTAGAAGAAAAGAAAAAAGTAAACCAGAATGAAGGTGTAGAAGAAAATACAATAGTAAACCAGAATGCAAGTGTAGACGAAAATACAACAGTAAACAAGAATGAATGTGTAGAGGAAAATACAACAGTAAACCACAATGAAGGTGAAGGCGAAAATACAACACTTTACCACAATGCAGGTTTAGAAGAAAAGACAACAGTAAACCAGAACGCAGGTGTAGAAGGAAAGAAAAAAGTAAACAAAAATGCAGTTGTAGAAGAAAAGGCAACAGTAAACCAGAATGCAGGTTTAGAAGAAAAGACAACAGTAAACCAGAATAAAGGTGTAGCAGAAAAGACAGAAATAAACAAGAATGCAGTTGTAAAAGAAAATACAACAGTAATTCAGAAAGTGCTTGATTATAAAACCAGGATTGATCACACGATTGCCGAGAAAGGTCCGGATGATTTGTCTGGATATTCGCCTAAACACTCTTATGTTAATTATCTAGGACGATTTAGCGGAGAGTTAAGATGGCTTTATCCGTTCAAAGGATGCCCTGTTGGCATTTCAGGTGTAGAAAAAAAGACAACAGTAAACCAGAATGAAGGCGTAGAAGAACAGACAACAGTTACCCAGAATGCAGGTGTAGAAGAAAAGACAACAGTAACCCAGAATGCAGGTGTGGAAGAAAAGACAACAGTAAACAAGAATGCAGGTGTAGAAGAAACGACCACAGTAAACCAGCATGCAGGGGTAGACGAAAATACAACAGTGAACCAGAATGCAGGTGAAGAACAAAATACAACAGTTAACCACAATGAAGGTGAAGACGAAAAGACAACAGTAAACCAGAATGCAGGTGTAGAAGAAAAGAAAATAGTAAACCAGAATGCAGGTGTAGAAGAAAAGACAAAAGTAAACAATAATGCAGGTAAAGAAGAAATTACAACAGTTAACCAGAATGAAAGTGTATAACACAAGACAAAAGTAAACAAAAATGCAGGTGTAGAAGACAAGACAACAGTAAACAAGAATGCAAGTGTACAAGAAAAGACGACAGGTAACCACAAAGTGCTTGATATTAAAACCAGGATTGATCAAGCAATTAACAACAAAGGTTCGGATGATTTGTCTGGATATTTGCCAAAACACTCTGATGTTAATTATCTAGGACAATTTAACAACCCAGGCGTTGAAATAGAAAACACGGCAAAAAAAGTTACAGATGCATTATTTCTAAGTTCTGTTAAAAGTGCACCTTTCGGGTTATCTTCTATGGAGAAGATAGAGTCCGACGACGTTTTAAGCAGACTAAAAAGTGTTTCTCTTGACCCTATTGAAGATGCTGCAAACTCATCTACAGATTTGGGTAATCTTAACTTGAATACCAGAGCGTCAAGTGCGTTACAGTTTGATCAGCAGTCAACATCATCAATTTCTGAATTGGAAGGAGTTATATTGCCAAACATTTCATCAGCAGATAGTTCGTCGTTTCAGTCTTATTCATTATCATCATCCGATAGAGCAGCCCATATTTCGAATGATGAACCAGGATTGTTTTCAAGACTTTTTAAAACAGATCCACCGTTTTCATTTAAATTTGTACCAGACTTCAGTTAAGCAATTTTGAGGAGCCCTTATCAAACGTTAACATTGGACAGTTCATCAGCAGTCACTTCAAGGACAACATCGTCGTTATCCAATCCTGCTTTCATTCCAATACTTGCAAAAGATGCACCGTTTTCATTTAAATGTGAACCAAAGTTCGGCGAAACAAGCTTGAAGAACCAAGAAAAAACCTTTACAGTGAACAGTTCGTCCTCAGCAACTACACAGACAACATCGTCGTTATCCAATCCTATTTCCATTCAAACACTTGAAACAGATTTACCGTTTTCATTTAAATGTGTACCGAAATTTAGTGAAGCAAACTTGAGGAACCCAGATAAAACGTTTACAATGCACATTCCGTCATCAGCAACTGCAAGGACAGCATCGTCGTTATCAAATACTGTGTCCATTCCAATACTTGCAACAGATGCACCGTTTTCATTTAAATGTGAACCAACGTTGGGCGAAGCAAGTTTGAGAAACCCAGATAAAACATTTACATTGGACAGTTCGTCATCAGCAAATACAATGATAACCCAGTCGCTATCCAATCCTGTGTCCACACAAACATTTGTACCTGTCACATCCGGTCTATGCCAAACTGCTTTATTGGACAATAACAATGCTATTTCGTCCCAAGCTTCTTATGTTCAAGAAACAGTAAAAGAAACATACGCAAAGGTAGTATGTAAACAATTATGTTATATAAAAAATAGTATGTTTAATCTTAAACAATTTATATAAAAACAAAAATAAATATAAAAAGATGTAAGTTTAAATATATAATTTGCATACACATTTACAGAGGTACATACTTATCGTAATATATTATTTTACAAACAATTAAGACTATTTTTCCTTACATATTGTTGCTTAATCAAATTTAGATCACAGTCATGTAAGCTTTGTTCATAACGATTCGTTCTCGTGTCGTCAACTAGTATAATATAATGATGCCAAGCATGTGTATCTTTTTTAGGAATTACGGTATGCAGATGGTGTTGTGCAACCATTGGTTAAACAACTTGACCAAGAGCGTCATAATAATTTAAAGAGAGAACCAACACACACGGACACCTCCAGATGGCTTTATCCATTCAAAGGATGCCATGTTGGCATTGCAGGTGTAGAAAAAAAGACAACAGTAAACCAGAATGAAGGCGTAGAAGAACAGACAACAGTAACCCAGACTGCAGGTGTAGAAGAAAAGACAACAGTAACCCAGAATTCAGGTGTGGAAGAAAAGACAACAGTAAACCAGAATGCAGGTGTAGAAGAAACGACAACAGTAAACCAGCATGCAGGTGTAGACGAAAATACAACAGTGAACAAAAATGCAGGTAAAAAACAAATTACAACAGTCAACCACAATGAAGGTGAAGACGAAAAGACAACAGTAAACCAGAATTCGTTTGTAGAAGAAAAGAAAATAGTAAACCAGAATGCAGGTGTAGATGACAAAACAAAAGTAAACAAGAATGCAGGTGAAGATCAAATTACAACAGTCAACCACAATGAAGGTGAAGGCGAAAAGACAACAGTAAACCAGAATTCGTGTGAATAAGAAAAGAAAATAGTAAACCAGAATGCAGGTGTAGATGACAAAACAAAAGTAAACACGAATGCAGGTGTAGAAGAAAAGACAACAGTTGACCAGAATGCAAGTGTAAAAGAAAAGACAACAGTTAACCACAAAGTGCTTGATATTAAAACCAGAATTGATCAAACGATTGACGACAAAGGTTCGGATAATTTGTCTGGATATTCGCCTAAACACTCTGATGTTAATTATCTAGGACGATTTAACAACCCAGGCGTTGATACAACAAACACGGCGAAAAAAGTTACAGACGCATTATTTGTAAGTTCTGTCAAAAGTGCACCTGTCGGGTTATCTTCTATGGAGAAGTTAGAGTCCGACGACGTTTTATGCAGACTAAAAAGTGTTTCTCTTGACCCTATTGAAGATGCTGCAAATTCATCTACAGATTTGGGTAATCTTAACTTGAATACCAGAGCAGCAGGTGCGTAACAGTTTGATCAGCAGTCAACATCATCAATTTCTGAACGGGAAGGAGTTATATTGCCAAACATTTCATCAGCAGATAGTTCGTCGTTTCAGTCTAATTCATTATCATCATCCGATATAGCAACCCATATTTCGAATGATGAACCAGGATTGTTTTCAAGACTTTTTAAAACAGATCCACCGTTTTCATTTAAATTTGTACCAGACTTCAGTGAAACAATTTTGAGGAGCCCTGATCAAACGTTTACATTGGGCAGTTCATCATCAGCCACTACAAGGACAACATCGTCGTTATCCAATCCTGTTTTCATGCCAACACTTGCAACAGATGCACCGTTCTCATTAAAATGTGAACCAAAGTTCGGCGAAACAAGCTTGAAGAACCAAGAAAAAACGTTACCAGTGAACAGTTCGTCATCAGAAACTGCAAGGACAACATCGTCGTTATCCAATCCTGTGTCCATTCAAACACTTGTAACAGATGAACCGTTTTCATTTAAATGTGTACCAACATTTAGTGAAGCAAACTTTAGGAACTCATATAAAACGTTTACACTAGCCAGTTCGTCATCAGCATCTTTAAGGACAGCATCGTCGTTATCCAATCCTGTTTCCATTCCAACACTTGCAACAGATGCACCGTTTTCATTTAAATTTGAACCAAAGTTCGTCAATGCAAATTTGAGGAACCCAGATACAACGCTTACGTTGGACAGTTCGTCATCAGCAGCTACATGAACAACATCGTCGCTATCCAATCCTGTTTCCATTCTAACACTTGCAACATATTCAGATTCAGATAAAACGTTTAAATTGGGCAATTCGTTATCAGCAGCTACAAGAACAATATCGTCGTTATCCAATCCTTTGTCTATTCCAGCATTTGCAACAGATTCTGATAAAACGTTTAAATTGGACAGTTCGTTATCAGTAGCTACACGGAAAACATCGTCGTTGTCCAATCCTGTTCCAACACTTGCAACAGATACCGATTCAGATTTAGATTCAGATTCAGATTTAGATTAAGAAAAATACTCAAAGGTAGCACGTAAACAATTGTTTTTATATAAAATAAAGTCTGTTAAATCTTAAATGCTTTATATAAAACCTTAAAAAATTATAACGTGTTAGGTTGAATATATAATTGTGCATACACATTTATCGGATAATAAATTAATTGTTTTGGAACTGACCATTTCGTTGAAAAAATATGTCTAGGTAACCATGATCAAGTTCGTTTAAAACTGAATATCTTAGCCTTTTATAACTACATACCAAACAAAAACTAGAGCTGGACGATTCTCCGAATACGCATATGCGAAATATGTTTATACTTACTTTTGCGGTTTTCCATTCAGATACCGGAAGTCGTGGAGCTGTTTGTTGGCGGCACTCACAGATATACGACATTGCTGACAACTATGACACAGGCAAAGGCAGGTGTTCTTGCAGACATATTCTTGGGAAAAAGAAACGTGCCTCTACATGTTCTGAAAGATGGATCTTTCTTACTTGACACCGATGGAGAATCCTTTAAACTGATTATTGAATACTTACATGACGGTCGACTGCCGGATATGGACGTAGATTCTACAGAAGGCTCTTCAAAGTGTGAGGAATTGTTACTTAAATCTTTCCAAACCGCTCGAAAGTACGGGTTACATAAATATCTGCACGACCTTGACCAATATGTCCCTATTCAGCGTTTCAAAGAACTTGAAGCAAATAAAGCTATTGTCGAGCACTATGCGAGAGAGATCTTATTGGCGCTCAATAAAACTGATCTTGAACAAAATGGAAAGTTCGCAATCCTATTGAGGCCAACTCTGATCTCTTCTGAGTGCTGTGCACATTTCTGTCGGTTTGCCTCTGTTGATACTGGTGTTCACCTAACACGGTACTGTAGTTTGCGAAATTTGAGTTTGCTGTGTCAGCGTCTCCGATGCATAGGTTACAGCGTAGCTGAAACGCAAGCAAGCTGTGTGTTCAGATGTTCTACACACAAAGAAGGAGACACCGCTAGAAAGAACTGCACAAGCAGGGGTCATGTGTTGACAATTTGTTGTAAAATTTAGAAATGCTGCAACCCTATTGGATTAAATAGGATTTATTAGCTACTCACACAGCTTGCTAACGTTTACCGTATACATGTGAACTCTATTATGATACATGACTGGAACGTATTGTGTCTAACATACGCGGATGTGTTCATACTTTCATGCGCTTTGTGAAAACATGATATTAAGGGAATGACATTTTGTATCTGTTTTAACCGAGTGAAGCCCATACATTATTTGTTACAACAGAATTAAACATTTTATTCTTTGACAGTAAGTGTCAGGTAAATAATTGTGAAGCCGAAAAGAACATTGTTGATTTTATTGCCAGCAGTTTTCTGTACACACAACAAAACGATCTTGATAAAACGGCAAGTACACCATGAATTTAAAGCCAGCACAGTCAACCAACTCTCTCATTTGCTGAGTCCATGTTTTTTTCACTTTGCCCATGTTGTATTCGTAGTTAAACTTACACGTGAATTAAGTTCAAGCATCTTGAACTGTTGTTGCCGTAGTATTAATATCCTTGGTTAGGACATATGAAGCTATTTGCAAGTATAAGGGTTCAAACCATGCTAAAGTAGATTCGAATGCTGCCAAATGGTGTGCACAAAGAGGTTGTTTGTGTTGATAGTCATCTGAAAAGATGTGTCTAGGTCTGTTGAACTTAATTTAACTGGTATTATTACAAGTACCACGGTATTTCTTGTCTTGCTTGTTATGAAACAACATGTGTGTAAGTTATTGCAATGGCATACGTTGCTAGTATTAGGGACATATATGGTAGGAATATTATTTACGTTTCCGAGTGAAAGATTAATTAGGTTCTTCTCAGAAATTCAGTTTGTTTTGTTGTACGATCTTGTCATTTTTCGATGTAAGATACAATTTATGTTTTTGCGTTTTTTTTGTTCCTTGTGAATACACTACAACGTATTGAGGGTTCCGCTGTGGGTTCCTTATATAACGCGTTTATTTCCTTATATAACGTGTTTATTTCCTTATATAACGTATTTATTTCTTTATATAACGTGTTTAGTTCCTTATATAACGTGTTTATTTCCTTATATACCGTGTTTAGTTCCTTATATAGCGTGTTTAGTTCCTTATATAACGTGTTTAGTTCCTTATATAAAGTGTTGAGTTATTTTGTGTGTTTGTATGTTTTCTATCAAATGCATAATATATTATATTATCAAACAGTGTTTCAATATTTGATTCGACTTTTGCTATCAGAATTTGTTATGATTGTTATATTTTGAGTTTATTTTTTACAATTAACACGATTAATGATCTACACAGGTACAACGCACTAGGTTTGTGTACGTAGTCTGTACGCATTTGAGACATCATTATTCAGTTTTCTAAGAAAGATGCCTTTAATATATTGTGTTACAACCAGTGTGCCTGTTTCAAATTAAAATAGTTTAGAAGAAATTCGTTACGTGTTTGTAAAATAAATAAATTAGTATATATGCGAGTTTTTATCAAAAATAACTCGTTGTAATCATCATTAAATTTCCTTGACTAAACAATCTTAAAATGAACAGGGGTCGTATTGACAATGTCCAAGTTTAATTCAGTCATTAAAAAACTAGTAAAATAAGTTTAATGTTTTTATTTATTTTATTAAATACACTGTAATGAATGGCGGGTGTTATGGTGAGCGAACTCACTACCAGTACTCAACGCAGACTTTTCAATATGGTAGTAGTGTAAACGCATTTTCTGTAATACATGTTGTTGCTTAATTCTTGATAAAAATCATAATAAACGCTGTATCATGTTTTGTTTTCTAATTTTAAGATTTCAATAAGCGAATATGTATTTTACTACTTTCTAGAGTAGGAGTATCAGACTATTTTTACGTGTGAAAATAATTCATATATTATGTTTTGAATCTATAACATTTTTTGTAACATTTGTTATATTTTGAAAAACTTTGAAAATGTATCTTTATGGTTCAACACTACAGTTCATTCCACCAGTATCTATGTTAGCATACTGATACTAAACTGCGTGTGGGTATTTTAAACAATCTTGTTGAAAAAAAACAACATATGTATTGTTTGCAAAAATATGTTTATGCATTTGTATGACTTATCGGTGTTGCAGTTAAACACTTCGATTTTTAACGGACCCTTCCACAGATTAGCAAAAAATGTGTTATCTACCATTCCAAAATGTGATGAAACTTGATTTTCAAACAAGCGAAATAACATGTTTGTTAGTTGTTGTTTTTAAGTATGATATCAATAAAATGTTAAAGCATTTTAAAAGTGTATGTATTTCCTTATATAATAAACCTCATGTTTTTTCTATAAGTATAACATATTTATATTTATACCGGTTTTTGATTTATTACCTTTCCTTAAATAAGCACAAAAATCATGACGTAAAAAATGATGACTGATAAATTATATGAAGGACACCTATGCACCCTTGATACAAGAATATTTCCTCAAATACCACTTCATTTACCGCTGATATATCAACACTGTAGTCCCAGTCTTTCTCCTTAACGAATCTCAAATAAAATAGAATGTATTTTTTTACTTATCGAAAATAAACAAAATAAGACTACATGTAAATATTTTTAATACATTTTCTGTCTTTGGTAAAGCATCTGGACAGTCTACTGTCTGCATCAAACATGACACAAATCAAAATAATATAATAAATCAATTAATACATATAAAAAAAAATGCCATCAACATAAAAAATACTTCATTCGAACATATGTGAATTAAGTTCGAAAACATATACACTGCAATAGTTATTAGCATAAACACAAGAAATCAAACACAAACTTTACTTATGTCTTTACAGTTCGACTGTCAAAGGCTGAATGACGCAAAACCGCATAACACACTCGATTTCCTCAAGCACAATTAAATTGCATTATGGGACAATAATTTTCTTCTTATTTATAAACACAAACAATGAAAATTATGTTTCATATAACATACTAAGTTATTATTTACCATCTTTGATTTTGATAATAATACTGTAACAACTATTTCTATATGTCCACGTGCAATTTAAATACAGAATGAGAAATCCTGATTGTTGTTGTTGTTTCTATATTAAATTCAGCATGTGATAATCAAAATCAGAATTAGCAATTCCATCAATCACATTTTCCCCTTATGCTAATGATACAATCGGGCCGGCTATCTCAGCTGATAGAGCGCTTGACTACAAATACGACGATCACGGCTCGATCCCTGAACTGAAAATTAACTTGTGTGGGGATTTGTCATGAAATCCTTGTTATGGCCATTCTACCCTTACCTTCGATTCAAGTAGGGCAGTGGTACATTACTGTTGTATTTGCATTTAATACTTGTTACCTAGCAATCAAAAATCAGTGTAATTTAGTTTACTTACCGCCGCGATGTGCCTGGAGAAGTATTAAAATGGCGAACAATCTAAACGAAACAAAACTGGTTACATGATGGAGAACTTGTAAGGCTTTCCACTGTCTCCAATAATAAAGGCATGAACATATACAATTGAATCTATCAGCATATACCACAAGTTTACAACATTTCACAACATTTATTGTGGTTTTATCCGAGATACAAGGCGATCAAATTCAATGATAACTCGGTTAGATGCTTTAAACGTCTCTGACTGGGTAACATCCCTTAGATGTATCGAGTTCTCGTACTATCGTTTTCCTATACCTCTCATACTTTCGTTATCCTGTTCTAATATTGTACTTTCGATTTTGTATTCCACGAATTTACTTTCGTTTGCTAACTGAGCATACAATTGCTACTTCAGTTTTCATTCTTAAATTGTCTACATTTAAGGTGTATGTTACATATGCAGAAAGTTGTCAATCTATATATATATATTAAGGTATATATCAGGTAAGTGCTGCTCTTTTTTTTAGATGATTTTGTTCACGAATTGTTAACCTTAAACGCTGATTTGTTGGTATGTTTTATTTGAGGAGGGGGGGCATGTTTCAATGTGTTATCGTCCTACGGATTGTACACGTATTTGCGACTGATTTATAAAATGATTTCAAATACAGCAGTATTTTATACCTGCATCTTATTGGATAGTGAACAGTCTAGTGGTGTTATCTTCGTCACACTTACCTAATTGTTACAGGTTTGTTTTTCAATATATAGATCTATTCACTTTTTCACCGATAGTTTATATTATGTTCTTCATTGTTCTTTAACATTGTATGTGTTCTAATTGTTATTTTACCGTTTTCTATAATTTAATTAACAATAATTTTAACGTTATCGCTCTATACACAAATCCCTTAAATTTGTGTTCGTAATTCATCTTAAAGTGTTAGTTTATCGCTAAAGTACCCAATACAGACCAATGGACTAAACCTTGTTTTAATTTGTAAACTATTTTTAGTAACATCGTTCTTTTTTGTAACTTTTCTAATGCATAGATTTATATAAAAATATATATAATAATATGAGTTTGTCTTACAACTTGAACTGTTATATAAGTACTTACAATATGTAATACTTTTAGCATTCTCTTTGAAAATATAAACGCATATACACTTTTGATCTTAATTACGTATGATAGGTATAATAGAGTTAAAAGTTCACTGCAACGTTCAAAATTTATCGACATGTGATTAGTGTGGACTTTTGTATAGGGTTTGCCATGTCGTTTTAAGATGTACAATCGATAGGACATAAACACATCGCGAATCCAAGATAAACAACCTTTCGGTAGCGTGATGCATGTGTTTTACACACCAACTCGTGTGACATTAAAAGGTTGAATTATCGACGTATAAGGAAAATTATCAGTGCTTGCTAACAAAGTAAAAACGTTCATGAGTGTGATTCAAATAATTAAATAGAATACAAATATAAAATGATATGCAATAAACTATGTATTTCAAACTGACTGTATACCAACATATTGTGGCGTAAGTTAATGAAACTTTAAGTTGTGCACTTAATTAATTAATTTTGTTAATAGTCGTGGTATTTATTTAATGTGTACTTGTATTTTATATTATCAAAGGTAATGTTTGTAAATATAGCGTGAAAATAGAGAACATTTAAATGTCTAGTTGCTTTTTTTCTTCCAGAAATTTGACCGTTCCTATAAACTATAACAGTGCATACGATTACGCCCTGAAAGGTTTGTGCTTACTATTCATAAAAGTGTTATTTTATGTAATATATAAAGGATATTTGTTTAATTTGGTGGAATATCGAATTTAATTCACGAGTGATCATATACAATTATATTTTTAAGAATGGCGCAGTGAATTAAAATCGATATTCCACCAAATCCAACTAATTTTCTTTTTATGTATGCTTACAAATGATATTTTTGCAATTGTTGACAATTTAATTCCCAATTGGGCGCCCTCACATGTTATTAAATGTTTGTTCAAACGAAGCTAATTCGTATGTTTTTATAAACATTCGATGAACAGTAGTCGCCCTTGGTAAAATTGGGGGTCACATTAGGGAAGTCAAATATATCTAAAAATAGTTCCAGTAAAACATTGAAAATTATCGATAATTGTCACTGTTATTTTTCACTGTTTGAAACAGTTAAATATCAATTTTAATTCACTGAATATTCTCTATAAACCATCGAAAATCATACAATACATACAGATTATTCCAAAAGAATATATTAATTGTGTTACTTGTGGTATGCCGAGAGCGCAAGAAACACAGCTGATACATACTCTTGTAAAAATCAACTTACATTAATATTTCATCATATTTTATGCTCAAAAACTTGAAAGTTGCATTTGCATTGTCTTGCTAGTGCGGTGATGAGGTAATGGTAGCCGTAATGTTTATCGACTTGTTTTTCATGGATGGAAATAGCATGCATTTTGTTATAATTTTAAACAGGTAGATCAATATAGTAAACATTCATTTTTGATGGAAACATATTCGATGTTCATTATTCGTGATTTTAAATAATATAATATACGATCATGCATGTATTTTCAAGTGTTGCCTGGCTCAGTGTGAGGTTTGGTATGCCTTTAAGGGACCTTTTCACAGATTTTGGCATGTATTGGAGATTGTCATCAAATGATTTATATTGATAAATGTAAACATTTGATCTAAAAAGTTCCAGTAAAAAATAAGAATACAATTAAAGAAATAAAAACGTAACCATCAACTGGGCTCGAACCACTGATCCCTGAATTAAAATTCTAAAGCTTAGACAGCTCGGCTTTCCGTGATCATACAGTAACTAATCTATTGTAATCCTCGTAGTGTCTTTAAATATAACGACAACAACAGAGCTCTTCATATTATTTAATCGTTTTGCGTTGCAACGCTTTATAATTTTCAGGTTTTTAAATCGTCAAAATAAGCATATATTTAAAGATTTTTTAAAGCATGGTAAATGACTGTTTCCTTACAAATACCAAAACTTCAACGAACATTTGCCATTCTCTTTTTTCAGTTTCCCACAATACAAAATGTGAAAAGGTCCATTTAAACTGGTCACATCCACAGTTCGTTGCATTGTAACGTATAGATTATTCGAGTGGTAATTTATTTTACATACACGTTTAGCGAATGTTAGAAAACATATCTTTCCTGAAAATTATTCATGAGTTTTATTTTTAACTTACCATTGACCTGTTCTTGCTGCTAAGTTTTCGCTAAACATTGAAAACATACCAGAAGGTTACTGATTATGTCAACAGTTTAATTTTCGGTCATGTTTTAGCATGTTGAGTTTATTATGTCCATTTGTTATACTATTTCAAGTATTTGAAAGATTAGTTTACCATCGAAAGCATTGTTTAAGTTATACAATTTTAGAACGTGCTTTTAAATATGCATCTTCAGTTTTATTATGCATTTTAGGGTTTACACCTGATAGTTGCCGCGAATCATATGGGAGGAGATTCCGATTTACAAAAGGAGACGAAGAAGACGAAATGTTAAGTGAAAAACAAACAATAAAGAACAACTTCATTTGCATAACTACATTAAAAGAATATGAGGATTTTAGTCTGGAGGTAAAGAATGTTTCATCGTTTTAAATTTGTGTTGTTAAATTATCAGTGAAGTATATACATTATGCATGTATCGACATCATATTCGCGTGAAATACACAATACACGTTTAGCGAGTGATACAACTTTAAATTACTGTATTAAATGGATTCATTGTTGTTGTTTTAAAAGTTGATTAACTTATGGATATGATATTTAATTTCCCCCGTCATAGGCGGAGGGATATTGTTTTGGCGTTGTCCGTTCGTCTTTCCGTCCGTCCTTCTGTCCGTCTTTCCGTCTGTCCGTCCGGAGCCATATCTTGGAAGTGCGTGGGCGGATTTCATTGAAACTTGGTATGAGTATATATATATGGATAACAGGATGATGCACGCCAAATGACAGTGTACACCATCTGTAAATTACGGAGTTATGGCCCTTTGTATCTTGAAAAAAATCTTTTTTGAGTGTCAAATATAACATTTTGTGTCCAGAAGCATATTGGCGGGGGATATCAATTCAACGAATTTAGTTGTTTTACCAGGAATGGCGATTTGCAGATCTTTTTGTCCACATCGCATTCCCTCTTCAGTGCAGCTTTTTGTCCTTCTGTAAATGTGTTACCCGTTACGTCGGAATCACCTAAAACCACTACGTCACATACGCATTCAACCAGAACGTCATTTAAGGCTCCAACATTAACGTTACCTGTGCCGTCAACCGAAACTGAATCGCAAGCATTTGAGCAGGTGCTGCCAAAGGAAACGTGTACCAAACAGGTAGTTTTTAGCAATTTATATTAATAAACATGTTGTGTTCAGAGCATTCAGAATTATTCTTCTTCAATGTAAAATACATTGTAATGTTTTTGTTCCGATAGTTCATTGTCAATTTATCACAATTTTGCCACAAATAAAATACAAACGCTACATTTTGTTCGCTATATGTGTTTATATAGTATAGAAAATATACCAGATTCGATGTTAATATCTCCCCAAGACGGTGGTCAAAGCTTTAATCATTTGTATGGCTAGTAGTTTGCTTTTGTATTTTCCTGTCCCGTTTAGCACAAGCTGGTGGTTACAATTATATATCCCCGTATTATATTCTAGAGTGTCAGTATTCCTATATAAATTATCAATGCGCGATAAATTTAATGGTTAGTATACTTTATCAAATGATGTTTTCAGGTACCGGATGTACTGGAGCTATGTGTTGGGGGCACCCACAGGTACACGACATTGCTGGTTACCATGACACAGGCAAAGGCAGGTGATCTTGCAGAAATGTTCTTAGGAAAAGTGCCTTTACATGTCATGACAGATGGATCTTTCTTCCTTGACACTGACGGAGAATCCTTCCAACTGATTATTGAATACTTACGTGACGGCCGACTGCCGGATATGGACGTAGATTCTTCGAAAGGCACTTGTGAGGAATTGTTACTGAAATCTTTCCAAACCGCTCGAAAGTACGGGTTACATGAATATCTGCACGATCTTGACCAATATGTTCCTATTCAGCGTTTCAAAGACCTTGAAGCAAATAAAGCTTTTGTCGAGTTCTATGTGAAACAGATTTTATGGGCGCTCAATAAAACTGATCTTGAACGAAATGGAAAGTTCGCAATCCTGTTGAAGTCAACTAATTCGACTGTTATCTCTGCTGCGTGCTGTAAACATGTCTGTCAGTTTTCCCCTCATGATACTGTTGTTCACCTAACAAGGGACTTTAGTTTGCGAATCTTGATTTTGTTGTGTCAGCGTCTCCGTTGCCTTGGTTACAACGTCACTACCAATGAAGAAAGTTGTGTGTTTAGATGTTCTACACACGAGGAAGGAGACGACGCTAGAAAGGAATGCACAAGCAGGCGTCATTTGTTGACGTGGTTTTGTCGGATTTAGAAATGCAGCAACCCTGTTGGATTGCATTAGATTTATTAAGTACCAACAGAGCTTGCCAACGTTTACCTTATACCCGTGAACTGTTTAATCATAGTTTACTCGATTGTTTTGTGTCCTATACACGCGGGTTTGTTCGTAATTTTGGTTTATGAAAACTTGTCAGAACGTGAATGGCATGGGACCCTTATGTAACATGTTAAGTTCTAGTTATTGTGTGTGTGTTTTCTATCAAATGCTTAACATTAAGTGTTCTTATATTTGATTTGTATTATATATTGGAATTAATTAGTTTTGTTTTATTTTGAGTTGTTCTGTGTATTGTTTTCATAATATTAATATCATATTTTTTTTACAAAAGAACAACGCAATACGCTTGAGTACTTAGTGTGTACGCATTTTAGACATCTTTATTCAGTTTTTAAAAAAGATGCCTAGATATTGTTATCCAACCATTGCACCTGTTTTGAAATAATAGGATTTAGACCAAAGTAATTGTGTGTTTGTAATATAACTTAAAAAGTATGCATGCGCGTTTTAGAGAAACGCAATTTATTATTATCATCATTTTATTTTCTTGACTACACAATCTTTAAATGAACAAGGGTCGTAATGACAATGTCTAAGTTCTCTTCAGTCATTTAAAAACTAGTATAATAAATAAGTTTACCGTGTTTATTTTTTATGGAATATACTGTAATGAATTGCGAGCGTTTCGGTGGTCGTGTTAGCTAAGGCGTCAAACAAGCGGTTTGGTCAATAAGTTAAGTTTGCATTCACCAATTTTATGAAACATGTAATATAGCAAGTCCGCCTAAAGACAATGCGTAGGTTTGTATTTGGGACCAGTCGGGTCCCCTCCTTCACTTTATTTGTTGGTGAAAAACTGAACTGAAATTAAGTGTGTACTTAATTAGATAAAAATCGATTTTTGCTCAGTGCATTCTTTTCTAAATAAAGGATAAACGTAATTCTGCCTAATATATTATAAGTTATTATGTGTATGTAGTCTCCATGCATAACGAGGTTAGGATCTCAAGTCTTGTCAAGATCGAGTTCACTCAAACTAAATTGGAATAACTCATTTCACTTAATAAGATCTTGGATTGAGGCATGCGATGTATTATAGACAGATTATACGCAGACCTTCCATGGTCAAGCAAAGTTAATAAAATAAAACTTATAAGAGTAACTTAGAATAAGATATATATATAAATTCAAATAAGTATTCGTGGTGTTAATAGAAGGTGACTGACCCTAAATGGACATTATACGAGCAAAGAGCAAAGCAGTGTTAATAAAAGTAAGCTTACTAGAGTTACTTTGGACAACTGGTTTAACTATAACTCTTTAAGATTTACATATATTCAAAGCGGACGATAAGTTCAGCGCCCTGTCTCGCAACAGCTTTTCTTAATCTTACAGTTTAACCCGTTGAACTATTTCAGAAATGAAAACTTATCTTGAAATATTTTCGAAGGTAAAAAAGGCTAAATTCCACTTACGATATCCTAAATGACACTGTTTAGTCAAACATTATGAGACATTCAGTAAAACAACAATCAAAATATATCACAATAAATAGTTAGGTTTTCTACACGCATACTAAACACAGTTGTGTAAATATAAGCTTCATGAACTTGTATGCACATCATACTTAACGCGCAACCATTCGATAGCACGTTTTTATTAAAATTGTTTAATCATTTTTGATAAAACACATCCGAATCACGAATGAGCATCAGTCATGAATGGTTATTACCACGCGAGAACTTTACAAGGAATATTGTATTCACTTACATCGTCCAATCAGTGCCATAAATTGTTGTTTACACGAATTTATGTACTTGCTTGTGGCAGAACAGTTTATTTGTAAGAATTTTTATCCTCTAATTCACTACCCTGATGAATTGATAACGTCGCTCTTCAATAATGTTTCTTTGTAATACATTCTGCAAATTAACCCTTTCCCACTTAGAAGCAAAGAAAAAAATGGCTATGTGCAAACAGCATAAAACCAGAACAGCCAGCAAGTAACTCGCAGTCTGTTCAGATTGTATGCTTGTTGCTGCTCATCAGTATCTAAGGGTTGGAAAAGAAGCCTTTAACACTTAAATCTTTTTAGATAGGTCTTAAATGAAATTTAACTTTCTAAGGGACTTCAAATGCTTGAAAATACGTATCTTAGTGGAAAAGGGTTTTAAATTATTATATGTATTGACAACTTAAATGCTAAAATGCAAATGACACAATACATATAATAAATAAAAACAAATTTGTGAGAAATAGTATATACTATTATCAAGAGATATCTCTTTATAAAGAATTTTGTATACATAATTATAAGAATGATAAAGCAAGCAAAACAATAAAGCATATTCCATTTAAATAAGACCAAATTTAATTAAATATAATATAAAAACACATCAATTTACATTTAATAACATGTGCGATAAAAAATATAATTCACTTCATTCAGAAACTTTTTATATGACCATGCAACAATCTTTATACCGGTAATGTGTCAGAAACATTATAAAACCCAAACAACAGCTATGTTACAACCCGTTTTGTAATAAAAACTTGAATTGTAATAATTATTACAAAGTGGGTTGCGATGCATTATTACATTTCGAGTCGACAGTAACAACCCGTTTTGTAATAAAAACCCGAAATGTAATAAATGTTATCATGTCCATTAAATCAGAGATACAGACTTGTTTAGAAGTTATTTTCATGTTTAAATTAGTTTTAGAGTAGGTATTGACTGTTCCCCCGACCTTTGTTTTTATAGACTCCATCAACAAATCATGAATGTAATAATTTATTTCAAAGTGGGTTGCGATGCATTATTACATTTCGGGTCGACAGTATCAACCCGTTTTGTAACAAAAACCCGAAATGTAATAAATTTTATCATGTCCATTAAATCAGAGATACCGACTTTTTTAGAAGTTATGTTCATGTTTAAATTAGTTTTAGAGTAGGTGTGGACTGTTCCCCCGACCTTTGTTCTTATAGACTCTATCAACAAATCATGAATGTAATAATTTATTACAAAGTGGGTTGCGATGCATTATAACATTCCGGGTCGACAGTAACAACCCATTTTGTAATAAAAACCCGAAATGTAATCAATTGTACCATGTTCGATAAAGTTCCAGATACAGTCTTGTTTAAATTCAATTTCAAGTTTAAATTAGTTTTAGAGTAGGCATTGACACTGTTTAGAGTAGGTATTTAGTAAGGGAAGGTATTCCCCCAATCTTTGTTCTTATAGACTTCTATGCACCATGTCCGATAAAGTACGAGAGACAGTCTTGTTTAAAGTTATTTTCAATTTTAAATTAGTATAAGAGTAGGTATTGACTGTTCCCCCGACCTTTGTTCTTATAGACTCCATCAACATATCATGAATGTAATAATTTATTACTAAGTGGGTTGCGATGCATTATTACATTTCGGGTCGACAGTAACAACCCGTTTTGTAATAAAAACCCGAAATGTAATAAATTGTATCATGTCCATTAATTTACCAGACCTTAGTTCTAATATTTTTTCATCAAACAATGGTAAATGTAAAACATATAATTAGGTGGGATGAGATGATGTGAGGGAGGGATGAAGGGAGGGAGGGAGTCTCTGATGGCGTTAGCTATTACAGTTCCCAGGAGTTTCAACATTTCCTGGCTGAATGGGACATCAATCATGTTCAAAAGTAATACAATAACAGTTTAAATCTTTTAACATAAAATTCAACAAAACTATCTGCACCGAAAACAAGCTCTTTATTAACAGGGGCGATAATATCATGCAATCCCCATGATTCAACAAATTGAGAGTAATTCAAAAAATCTAAATAATGACAAAAACATAGTAAGACTATCGATAACTTTAAACCGTTTTTATGATGTTTTGTTTGATTTTGCAAATGCCAAATAGCAATCTGGAAATAGATAAGATCGCTAAAATTGTGTAATGATTCTGAGTCAATATTTAACAAATATATAACAGTTTCATTGAGGGGACTACAAAAGGACATTCTATAAATAGGTGCGAAACAGTTTCAATATCTACAGAAATAACAATTTGAGATTTTTGAAATTCATTTCAGGTAAAGGTTAACGTCGGTCAAATACTTTTTTTTTTCTTTTTCATAAAATAAAAACGTCGGTCAAATACTGATTATTCAGTATTATGAAGTGATACTAATTTGATAGAAATTCCTATTATTTTATATTATAATATTTTATATACAATTGAACAATAAAAGGTACTTAATCTTGATGCATTATAAATTTTGTATCCAGAATTGAACAATATTATTGAATGCAATTGTTTATAAGCAAAGTTTAACCAAAAATGTTGTTCAAGGGAGTTAATACAAAAAAATGTTTGCACCTCTCTGTGCTATTAGAAGTCGGCAACGGTTAATCAAGGACGACTCTTAATGGCTATACTGAATTTTTGCCATGAAGAGACTTTCTTCAATTAAAAATATATATGCGGATTGTGTCGCTCCTTAATAGCCTGTATGGACTGCACAGGCTAATAATGGACGAAAATTTACACACATGCATTAAACCCCCTTTTCACAGAGTGAGACTTATTTGATTTAATCACTGTTTTAATTGTATTCGTACTCCGTGTTTAATGAAATGTAGGTATACTGTAGGCTACTTGTGAAAAAATTTACGAACAAGTCGGTCCTTTATATTGCAATTGCCTAACTTACCTCAGGATGATGAAACACATTTACATGACATAATTGAAAACTATAATTTACGCTCGATGTTAATAAAAACATAGCAGTAACCTCTAATACATGTATCTGAAAGTAACTGGCAAGTAGTACTACAATAAGAATGGAAGTTTGAAAGATGCCTTCAGTGTGCAACTCATTTTAAATTCACGTCAAGGAAAACGTAACAATGCAAAAATTAAACAATTAATGATCGTATAATCAATTTGTAGCACCGATTAGAATTATTCGCTAGTTAATTCGCGACAGTGTCGTGTAATCAATAGCTTTAAATAATACTTTATTAATATCGTTGTATTAAAACTTTGATATTTACAACCGTATGTTTTTTTGTTCGACTTAACCTAAGTAAAAATTAACAACTATGTTAGTTTGATTAAGGCCCTGCTTTTGCTGAATCAAGGATAATAATAATATAACATCCTTACATTTAATCAGTGTTCATAATTATTTTTAAAATGCAGAAGCATGTATAATTATACAATTTGAGAAACATGTGAAGTTTACACGAGACCGAATGTATACATAACTGAATGTTCACTGGCCCGATGTAATGTTTCACTAGACCTGAACAGTCAGTCTAGTAGTCACGGCGTCTGTTTCAGTACGATATGTTCAATAAAACAAATGAGTCGCCCTATGTGAAAAGGGGGTTTAATGCATGTGCGTAAAGTGTCGTCCAAGATTTGCATGTGCAGTCCGCACATCAGGAACGACACTTTCCGCCTAAACTTGATATTTGCTAAGAAGAGACTTTCTTGAAACGAATAATATCATAAAGGCGCAAAGTGTCGTCCCTTATTAGCCTGTGTGGACGGCACAGGCTAATCTGGGACGGCCCTTAACGCACATGCATTAAACCCCTTTTTACAGAGCAAGGCCCATTTCTATTGTATGTAAACCGCTATGTAGCTAAGCTTACTCAAACAGGAAGATCAATTCATTAGTCTTCTACATATGTCAGTGTCAAATAAACCATATTATATATATTTAACTCAATTTTAAATAAAAATGGCATACGAAAAGGATAGAACTCGAATAACTCGAATGAATATTTCTTTTAAAAGTTAACTAGTCTATAACTAATGCTCTATGGAGAAGCCAATGAGGGGACGGTATCTGTTTTATTAACGTTATACACAAGAAAAGGCCTCATATTTTCTCAGGCGGGGTAAGATAATACATATTAAATATTATATTCATGATATTAAATAAATTTGATTTTTTTGTACGAATTAATGTGTTTTCACAGTTATTATCCACAATATTTTTTTTAATTCGTTGTGTTTCGCTAAGATGATCCACAGTGGAACATGCATTCTAGAATATTAAAAATAATACTTAATTAATTATACTTAATTATTCACATACTATTCTGTTTCTTATGAAATGGTTTTGGTACCTTTGACGCAGTAGCGGAAACTGTGGGTCTATTATAATATACCGATACTGACGTTTCATATCGGAATGGCGCAGTTGTGAAACATGCCGCCAAGAACATTTAGTATTATACAATACACGTAGTATAAAATATATGCTGTTAACGCCATCTTTTTTTAATGTCTATTAAAACAGATACAATAATAAGTGAAACGTATTAACTATGATTATTATTTCCTTTTGCCTACTGTTAAAAATATTAAGGTGATCGAATGACTGTATTGGATAGAGTAAAAGTAATCAACCTGTGCGATTATTTTATATTATGTTGCTATTATCAATTAGAATATTCAATTTACATAAAAGAGACAGCAAACATATGTTGAATGCTAAATGATTAAAACAATCTACTCATTTTTTGTAATTTAAGCATAAGCATTACGTAATAATGTTACTTAACTAAGACTGTGTAATTGAACAATTTTGAAATTTTTAATAGTATCCAGCATTGAAAATATAATCGATCATTTAAACAAAGAGAACTTTTTTTGTAAATGAAATTTACCACCGAAATAATATATTCATTATATAATGACTTATTGATTCTATTCTTGAATGATTTTGACATGTTTGTTTTTTTCTTTTTGTTTTACCCACTATTTGTATACATCATTTTGTGTTGTACTTCTCAAATACATGTACCATGTCTTTGCTATCTCAAACACATACTGTGTATAGGCTATAAATTTGCAATATGCTATAAAATGCCGAATAAATGTTATGTTATGTTATGTTATGTTATGTTATTTTGAACATAGAATTAGTTTAAACCTATTTATTTTAGTTTAAACCTATTTATTTTAGCTCGATTGCATCGAAAGTCTAAGGCTTATATAAACGCTCTCGAGTCCGTTTCCTGGGCCTAGAACCAGTACTTGGTGTCTATGGGGGAGATCTAAAGAACGCTCCCACGGTGGGGATCGAACCCATGACCCCCCGGTCGCTAGGCGGACACCATATCCTTTACACCACGGCAACATAGAATTGACCAAAAAGGCTTAACAGATTTTGGCATGTTTTGAAGTTTATCATTAAATGCTTTATAATGATAAATGTAAACATTGGATCGAAAAAGCTAAAGAAAAAAATCAAGAATAAAATTTAAAAAGGAAAAAGTAGCCCTCATCAGGGCTCGAACCAGTGACCCCCGGAGTCCTGGAGTAAAAACCAATTACACTGCTCGGCCATCCTGCCATATATGTATGAGTGACGTATTTTATAATTTATATAAGCAATCTTCATAGTTTCACAATATTAAACGACAACAACAGAACTCTCCAAATTATTCAATCGTTTCGCGTTGCAACGCTTTATAATTTTCAGGTTTTCGAATCGTCAAAAGATGCATATAATGGCTATATTTGTAGACCATGGTAAATGTTCAGTATTACTGTTTCTTCACAAATATCATTACTAAAACGAAAATGTGCGAATCTAAAACAACTTTTCTCAATTTTGTCAATATACCAAAACGTGAAAAGTTCCCTTTAAGCAACAAAACCACATCAATGGCAAATGTATCTGTCTTCAAATATATAACGAACTTTTCATATATTAGTATGTCCACTTCAATCATTTTGAATGTGAAAAATAGACATAAAAAAGACCTTATTATACCCCCACAAACGAAGTTTAAGGGGGGGGGGGCGGGTTATATAGGAGTGAACTTGTCTGTCTGTCGGTCTGTTTGTCTGTCGGTTTGTCCTAAAGCGTTTAAAAGGGCTGTAAAATAAAAACTAACATACTTGTTAATAAATTAATTGTATTCACTAAAATATTACTCGAAAAAAACACCAGATTCTGCATATATCCTGACACTTATTCCACTGATCGGGTGTGTACGTTGGCCGGGGTGTTGGTGTGTACGTTGGCCGGAGTGTTGGTGTGTACGTTGGCCGGCGTATTGGTGTGTACGTTGGCCGGCGTGTTGGTGTGTACGTTGGCCGGGGTGTTGGTGTGTACATTGGCCGGCGTGTTGGTGTGTACGTTGGCCGGGGTGTTGGTGTGTATGTTGATTTAGTATATTGTAACCTAAACACAATGATAGCGAGCAGGCGATTTAGGTAGTTTATCTTGAATGCTTTGAGCTTCAATGAGCACATACGAGCGACGCGGAGAGTCAATAGCTGGTAGTTGTATTATTGCAACTAGTGATTTAGGTACAAAGTCCTCAAATACTTATTGAGCAGAACGTATGCAGGCAAGGATTTTTTAAGTTTGATGTAAATTTACAGGTAAGAACGGGTTAATTATATTGTTCTACAAGTATCTATAGTGCATTTACGTGTTTACTTATATTTAGAAAATGAGCACTGGCTGATTACAGACGACAATTTACTAACTTTGATTTGAACATTACGTTTACACTTTTAGAAGTTAGTATACACTGTGTATTCGACGTAGAATTATGTCGAAGATTCGTAGGCTATCAGAGGAGTTATAAGGCTATTGTCTTGTATATATTATGGTTTATACAGTGCCCCAGGTAATTATTTGGGAAATGGGGTTTTCACCCATTGACTTTGAAAAAAAGAGGGGTTTTCATTCTTGAAATATGGTGAAATTAGATATAAAAGTGCATACCTTAAAGTTATTGCTGCTTAACTTCTGTTGAAGCTGCACACTTGTATTGATTCAATAAAACTGTAAAATATCATAATTCACTTAAATAAACTGATGTTTCATAACCTCTTTAATCCTTGAAACTGTCCATGATATACACTTTAAATTAAAAAAAACCCTGATGTTAACTGATATCTTTGTAACTGTCAACTGATATTTTGGCGCAACAATCGCGAACGTCTTTCTACCTCTCTTAGACATTTTTATTTTTCGCATCGTAATAGAAACTGAAAGTACAGACGCTTTACAAATATATGCACAATGAGCGACGAATTAAGTCAGATTGAAAACGCATGAATGTCGTCGTAATTAATTTGGTCAGTCGCTATATTAAAATATGAAAATATTTTCGCAGATCGTTTGAATAACTTTTAATGTCACCCAGATATGTACTAATGCCTCGCAACCCACCAAGTAATAATTTATTACATTTATGTTTGTTTGATGAAATGTATAAAAACGAAGGTCGGGTGAATAGTCGATTCCTACTCAAAATTGTTTTTAAACATGAAACAATATTCTAACAAATCTATATCTCGGACTTTATCGGACATTGGACAATTTATAACATTTCGGGGTTTTATTACATAACGGGTTGTTACTGTCAACCCGAAATGTAATAAGGCATCGCAACCAACTTTGCAATACATTATTGCATTCATGATTTTGTTATGGAGTCTACAAGAACGAAGGTCGGGTGAATTGTCAATTCCTAATCAAAATTGTATTTAAACTTGAAAATAAACTAAAAACATATCAACATCTCTGACTTTATACGACATGAGCAAATGTATAACATTTTGGGGTTTTATTACAAAACGGTTGTTTCTGTCAACCCGAAATCTAATAATGCATCGCAACTCACTTTGTAAAAAATCAGTACATTCATGATTTGTTGATG
Organism: Dreissena polymorpha; assembly: GCF_020536995.1. Lineage (NCBI taxonomy): Eukaryota > Metazoa > Mollusca > Bivalvia > Myida > Dreissenidae > Dreissena > Dreissena polymorpha. Next base: position 77,109,649 of record NC_068360.1, on the reverse strand, counting down.
GAGTATACAAGAACAAAGGTCGTGGGAAGTGTCAATACCTTCTCTAAAACTTATGTTAACTTGAAAATAACTTCAAAAATGACTGTATCTCGGACTTTGTCTGACTTAGTTACATTTATTACAATTCGGGTTTTTATTACAAAACGGGTTGTTACTGTCAACCCGAAATGTAATAATGCATCGCAACCCACTTTGTAATAAATAATTACATTCATGATTTGTTGATGTAGTCTATAAGAACAAAGGTCGGGGGAATAGTCAATTCCTACTCTAAAACTAATTTAAACATGAAAATAACTTCTAAAATGTCTGTATCTGTGAATTAATGGACATGAAAAAATATATTACATTTCGGGTTTTTATTACAAAACGGGTTGTTACTGTCGACCCGAAATGTAATAATGCATCGCAACCAACTTTGTAATAAATTATTACATTCATGATTTGTTGATGGAGTCTATAAGAACAAAGGTCGGGGGAACAGTCAATACCTACTCTAAAACTAATTTAAACAAGAAAATAACTTCTCAAAATGTCTGTATCTCTGATTTAATGGACATGATAAAATTTATTACATTTCGGGTTTTTGTTACAAAACGGGTTGATACTGTCGACCCGAAATGTAATAATGCATCGCAACCTACTTTGTAATAAATTATTACATTCATGATTTGTTGATGGAGTCTATAAAAACAAAGGTCGGGGGAACAGTCAATACCTACTCTAAAACTAATTTAAACATGAAAATAACTTCTAAACAAGTCTGTATCTCTGATTTAATGGACATGATAACATTTATTACATTTCGGGTTTTTATTACAAAACGGGTTGTTACTGTCGACCCGAAATGTAATAATGCATCGCAACCCACTTTGTAATAAAGTATTACATTCATGATTTGTTGATGGAGTCAATAAGAACAAAGATCGGGTAATACCTACCCTAAATACCTTCTCTTAATACCTACTCTATACAGTGTCAATACCTACTCTACAAGATTGTATCTGGGACTTTATCGAACATGGTACAATTGATTACATTTCGGGGTTTTATTACAAAACGGGTTGTTACTGTCGACCCGACATGTAATAATGCATCGCAACCCACTTTGTAATAAACTATTACATTCATGATTTGTTGACGGAGTCAATAAGAACAAAGGTCGGGGAAACAGTCAATTCCTACTCTAAAACTGATTTTAACATGAAAATAACTTCTTAAAAAGTCTGTATCTCTGATTTATTGGACATGATAATATTTATTACATTTCGGGTTTTTATTACAAAACGGGTTGTTACTGTCGACCCGAAATGTAATAATGCATCGCGACTCACTTTGTAATAATTATTACAATTCGAAGTTTTATTACAAAACGGGTTGTAACACAGCTACGCGGACTAACAGGATGTGAATATATGGTGAATATTCAATAGTTTACACATATTTATTTCAAATAAAATAAATTATGTTACACATAGAATTGTATACAACATTTGTAATATGTACACATTATGATGGAATAAGAACGACTGACAAGGTGTAGTTATTTTCCATCTGTATATATTCACTTGTGTTTTGTCGGACGAACATAATTTGGTTGTACATAACTAAGCAATAATAACATTATGAAGAAAACGAAAAACTCCGATGATAGAGTTTCATTTGTTAAGTGCAAGTAATAGAATGATATTTCAAAGGTGTAGGATATAAAGTAGCAGAATATACAATGTGATCGCTTTCATTAAACACAAAAATATGTGTGCAAATATAGTACCATTTTAGCGAACAAATTCAATGATAACTCGGTTAGGTTAATACAACTTTTATGACTGGATAAACTCCCTTAGATGTATCGAGTTCCGTACTATCGTGTTCCTATACCACTATTTTAATTTAGTACTTTCGTTTTCGTATTACACGAAATTACTTTCGTTTTCTCACTGAGCATTGAATTGCTACTTAAGTTATCAATCTTAATTGTCTTACATTTATGGTGTTTTTAACATACTACAGAAAGCTGTCATTACATTTATAAATATGTCTATGTATATATCAGGTAAGTGCTGCACATTCTTCATATGTTTGTTCATGATTTTGTTAACCTTAAACGCTGATATGTTGGAACGTGTATGAGGGGGAGGCATGTTTCAACATGTTGTCGTCTACGGATTGTGTATTTTCGACCGATTTATAAAAGGATTTTAAATACAGCAATATTTTCTACCTGCATCTTATTGGAAAGTTAACATTTTTGTGGTGTTATTTTCGTCACACTTACCTAATTTTTACAGGCACGTTTTTTCAATATATTTTAACTTTTCACCGATAATTTATGGTATGTTATTCATTGTTTTTTAACTTTTCATTTGTTCTTATTGTTACTTTTACCGTTTTCTATCAATTTAATTAACAAAACATTTAACGTTATGGCTCCATACGCAAATTTCCTTATCATTACTATCGTAATTTATCTTAAAATGTTATTTTATCGCACTCGCTAAATTATCCAAATCAGACCAACACATTAAACCTTTTTTTTAATGTGTTAATTATTTTAAGTGATATCTTTATTTTATGTAACTTTGTTAATATATTGTAAAAAAAAAATAAACATGAGTTTGTCTTAGAACTTAAACTGTTGTTTAAGTACTTAAAATATATGTAATACTTTTAACATTCTCTTCGAAATTATAAACACATATACAATCCTTGATCTTAAATATGTATCAAATGTTTAATATAATTTTGAAAATCACTTCAAACGTTCAAATTTATCGACATGTGAGGATTGTGGATTTTTGTACGTAAAACGTATAAAGCTAATTATCAGAACAGCTAAGTTCTTACAAAGTAAAAACGTTCACGAATGTGATTCAAATAATTAAATGGAATAAAAGTATAAAATGATATTAAACTATGTATTTCAAACTGACTGTATACCTACACAGTGTGGCGTTAGTTTATGTTACTACTTGATTAATTAATTTTGTTAATATTCGTGGTATTTAGTTAATGTGTACCTGTATTTTGTTTAATTTCAAGTTATGTGTGTAAATCCTGAGAAAATAGATAACATTGAAATTTCTAGTTGCCTTTTTTCTTCCAGAAACTTGATCGGTCCTATTACCTGTAACAGTACATACAATTGATGGCGTATCCTCCTAAATTTACCTTTAAACCAGGTAAATCAACACTATTTCAACAATTTCGCTAAAGCATACTGTATACGATATACCCATTTATAGTCTACTCGATTATTATCAAGACGTGATTTATTTAAGTATTAAATGCGTTAACCTTCAATAACAGACGTTAAGCCTCTTAAATCTGAGTACACCATATTGTATACCATGCATGAACGTCAATAAAATATATTGACAGAATATCGTGTGAGAAAAAGCAGTTCGAGCAGCTCAAGCAGTTCAAGCAATGAAGATGACGAGATAGATTCAGTTCCGCAAAGCTATTTAAGCAGTGAGTATGAACTTCGACCCATTACTTTTATTTAGTCTTCATAATTCAAATGTAGGTATATCAAATACATACAAGTAATTCCCTTTAATACCACTTTCAGACACATAGATCGTCATTTCTATTGAATGTATTAATTAATTTTGTTTAACGCAAAAGAAAATGAAACGATATTTTGCCTTTAAATTTGTGTTGTATTTATATGACAGTTTAATTTTAGCTAGTATGACCACGAAATAACGAACGTTAACCCATTTATGTCTAGCGCCTAGAAAAAAGGCCTTGGCAAACAGCGAAGACCCAGATGATGCGGCGTCTGATCAGGGTCTGCGCTGTTTGCTTAAATGAATTTCTGTAAGAAATATTCTAAATATAGAAATAAATATACTAGACATCCCTAATTTTGGAAATAAATTGATCCAATTTAGAAGGATTGGAGAGTCCACTAGGCATAAATAGGTAAATTTGCGTGTAGGTTGCAATGGAATAATAACGTTTTATTAGTAATAAATAGTTTTTTGAGGATAACCATACACTATTATTCATTTTCTCATACGAATAAAATTTAAGATTAAAAGCTATTGAGTTATTTATAGTTGGTGTTTATATTTGCCCCTTCCTTGGATATCCTGTTTTCCTTGTATGTGTATTTTGGAGAACAAAAACGCTTCGCAGAAACCGAAATGTAATCATATTTAGTATTGTGAGGCTGTAAGCAGCTGAGCTTTGTTTTGTTATGTGGATGAAACCTATTAATTGAACGATCTTTCGCACGCTAAGTTTGTACGACAGTATTTGCGTACTTGATAGTTTAATGTCTTGTAAAGATGTAACGTACTTCTGTCAATGCTAATACTGTTAAAATATCTACCGAATACCTTTACGGTTCAAACTGCAGACTATTTAATGATAATTATATACCTTTTTAAACAATCGTCATGTGTACACAATACAGTCAAAAGTAATGCGAGCAAACACAACATGTGCTTAATACGTCATTCTTTTTTGTATTCTTATCTTGCTCTTATTTATGTTCTCCTTTTTTGAAATAATATATTGTTTAATAAATGTCTATTTTTACGATTGAATACATCTTTACTATGTCATTAATAATTTGCAGAAGTGTCGTTGTCTACATTTGGAATAAGCCTAGTTCCATACGCGGCAACAGATGTCATGAAAAGAAACGGTACCTCACAAACTATTTATACAAGGATGCAAGTCATAAGTGCAATGGACCAATTTAAACTCTACAGTCTTGAGGTAACAGTTATTAATACATATGTTTTTGAAACATTTTAAAATCTTGCTGAAAATGCTTTACTATCCTCAGCTTTCAATTGACAACATCAAGAACACATTTTGTTGGTCAATGTCACATTTACAATCGATTGACTTTTCAATGAACATTAATTAAATCATGATGCAACGTTGTATCAAATCAAGTATTGTATATCAGTAATATTATGTGATATGTTTAGTGTAATACTTTTGGTCCAAATATTAAGTTTGTCATTTACTCCTAAGGTATGACTATCTTTAACATACTGAATATCGACATTCCATACTTCTTCTCCAACCTCGACATATTACATAACTTGCAACATGAACATCAGGCCTCCGCACTTTTCTATCGTCAAATACATTCTTTTGGGGAAAGGTATCTTTATTCGAACCCTACTACAGAAGGAAAACGCCGCGCACAGTCATGCAGTATTGAGTTAATGGAATTTAGGGGTGCCTTAGTGTTGGACCCCGTTCGTGTAAAATTTGGTCCGATTTGCAAGATATACACTTGTGCTATTGACACACACTGAACAGTTTGTTGATAGATTTTGCAAAATGAAAATTACTAATAAGACTTCATTTGCATGAAGCTATTATAAAAGTATTTTATTTTAAATACTTTTTCATTTAGGAGCTGCGATACTTCGATGGTCTTTGTTACTTCGATGGTTGTTTCTTAGGTGAGTTCGGGCTACAATCACACCATGTATTGAAATAATTGCTCTTTGACAAAAACTTTTCACCGAAATGTTTGTTATATAGCCTTCCATTGTTGGCAGTGAAATATCACATCATTAATGAGTGCTTCACAATATATAATCCTCTTTATATAATGTAACATAATCACTGACCGACATTAATTGTATTTTAGATTTACTTTTAATCCTATTCAGTATTGTTAGGCTGCAAGAAGCTAAGCTAATTTTTGTTATGTGGATGAAGCCTTTAAAGTTAACGATCTTTCGCACACTTGGTGTGTTTGACTTTGTTCACGTTCATAGTTTATTTTCTTGTATAGATGTAACGTAGTTCTTTTAATACTTATAGTGTAAATTCTTTACCAAAAACCTGTAAGGTTCAAACTGCAGACTATGTAGTGGAACTTAATAATAAATATATTAAACAATCGTCTTCTGTACACAATGCAGTCAAAAGTAATGCGAGCAAACGCAACATGTGCTTAATACGTCATTCTTCTTGTATTCTTATATTGCTCATATAACTATGTTCTCTTTATTTGTTTTTATGGAATCATATATTTTAAAATAAATGTCTATTTTTGAGATTTTATTCATATGTACTATGTCATTAATAATTTGCAGAAGTGTCGTTGTCTACAGTTGGAATAAGCCTAGTTCCATACGCGGCAACAGATTTCATGATTAGAAACGGTACCTCACAAACTATTAATACAAGGATGCAAGTCATTAGTGCAATGGACCAATTTAAACTCTACAGTCTTGAGGTAACCGTTAGTAATAAATCCATTTGAAGTGTGTTAATATTTATGTTCCAATTATGTGTCAGCAAGAGATTGATAGGATGCTTATGGTTAGAGGTAACTGTCTCAGATAGTACACATATCACGTGTCATAGGCTCATAAGATTATTCCGCGTTTTTTGCAAAATTTACAAATCTTGCTGAGAATGCTTTACTATCCTCAGTATTGAAATGGCAACATCAAGAAAAAAAAATAATGAAATGTACTGAAGCAAACGATAGGTTCGTAAAAATACTGAAACATTTTCAGAATAAATCTCAAATTTAATTATTTAATAATCAAGCATGGATCGGTATGGTTCAAACTCATTCTTTGTTTTCGAACTAAATAGTTTTTATTCACATGAAGCTAATAATTTTTTGTAAGTTGTAGATTCAATGCATATTGAAAATCATATTTAAAAGGACTGTGCATATCCTTTTGGACTTTTGTTATTGCTGATAATATTCATCTATCTATAGGAAATGTTAGTTATCGATGATTCTTTATGTACAAATATACATCGTCTTTATGTTTATTTTTTATTCAAACAGGCTGTTAAATAAACAAAATATTTTTGCACAGAGTACAAGAGTTAGTTGTAACACATCACAACGGGATTATTTCTTGATTTAGGGTAAGGAGCTTACTTTCCATTGTGAGGAATGTTTTATCAACAAATTTGAGAAGTGGGAAGACACTATCCGAATGTTTTCTGACCATGTGATTATATCTGTAAATAAATTTATACAAACATTCATTGGCTGGTAATCGGCCGAAATTAATCAAAAGGTTCCGTTCCATTCCATAACATTGCGACGCAGTTCAGAGGAACAGAATTTGCGTTATAGCTCTTTATATTTAACATATTTTCCTATGTCCTTACACAAACTTCTTTTAATTTTGCACTCATGGTTTCCCGTCACTACACACTATGGTCATAATAGTTTTATTTAGAAATAGGTCTAAGCTAATATTTCCATGACCCTATGTAAATATTTTAACGCAAATGGTCTTAAATTTCTCTGCTTAAATTATTAAAAACATGCTGCATAATTGCACAAATGGCCGCTAGAACAGAATAAGAACAAGCGTTTAAGACATGTGTTTTTCACATGATTGACAATATTTGTTAAAAAAATGCACACATATTCTTTGGATCGTTCTCTAACAAAAATATGCAAATGCTTTTGCTTCAGTGGCTACCATTACACGGAAAAAATATGTCTTAAAGACTTATTCTTCTTACCAAACAATGCCACACAAATTTTCATAAGGTGGTCCTTTGCCAAATTACTCGCAACAGTTCCACTTTATTGCAAAATATACCAATTTGCACTCTTTAGTTTAATAATTCGGGACATCATATTATGTTTATCTGTTAATCCTATATTATACATATCTTTAAAATACTAAATATCCAATTTCCACACTTCTTCTCCAACCTCGACATGTGCTATATTTGCAACATGAACATACATCATAAATGCAATTTCCATAATTTTCAATCATCCAATTCATTCTCTTGGGGGAAAGGTATCTTTACTCAAACCCTGCTACATAAGGAAAATACCGCACACAGTCATGCAGTATTGCGTAAATTGTATCTAAGAATGCCTTTCTTCTCCTTCTTCTTCCTCTTCTCCTTCTTCTTCTTCTTCTTCTTCTGATGCAACAACACTTATAATAAAATATTTTGTGCCGGCGCTTATTGTGTTGAGCCTCGTTCATGTAAAAATAGGTCCGATTTGCCATTCACTTGTGAAATTGACGAACACTGAACAATTTGTTGATAGATTTAGCTTAATAAAAATATTCACATGACTCCATTTCTATGAAGCTGTTTTCAAGGGTTGTTTTTAAGTATTTTATTGTCAATACTTTTTTTATTTTAGGAGCTGCGTTACTTCGATGGTCGTTTGTTGGGTGAGTTCGGCCTACAATCACACCATAAATTGAAATAATTGCTTTGTTACAAAAACTTTTAATCGAAATGTTCTTGGTATTGCGTTTCATTGTTGGCAGTAAAATGTTCCATGATAAATGAGTGCTTCGCAATACATTATCCTCTTAAATAGGATAGCAGAGTCACTGACTGACAATACTATTACCTAGATTTATCGTATCTAAGGCTTACTAGGTTTTTGTTTAATATAAGCTCGATTATGTCGAATGTCTGCGACTTATTTGTTTCGATTCCATTTTCTAAGTACATTATATCTTTTGAATAAGCTCATTCGAAAGCTTCATGAGAAAGTATCGATACTCCAATTCTAGGTTGGATACCACAGACTATAGCTAACAGTGCCTTTGATAGTTATCGCGATTTTTTAGTTTTTAGCGCAATTGGTTTGCTACATGCATGTATATTGCATAATTACAGAAACAACGGCGGTAGTCGGGCCAAACACGATAGGTAAAAATCAGCAATTAGTATATCCCCAAGGCACAGAAGAAGAAGAAGTCTTAGGAGAGAAACAGACATTAACAACGAAGCATTTGTGTATAACAGCTATTAAGGAATATGAGTATTTTAGTTTAGAGGTACATACTCCTCGTAATACTTTTCTTTACATACAATTAAGCCTATTTTTTCCTGACTTATTTTTTTTTTGCTAACTAGCTATTATAACACTGCCATGTAAGCATTGTTCATAACTATTGGTTATCGTGTTTTTATGTCATCAAATAGCGCAGTAAGATGATGTCAAGCATGTGTATGTTTTTTAGGAAGTGCGGTATGCAGATAGTGTTTTGCCAAAATTGGTTAAACAACTTGAAAACGAGCGTCATAATTATTTAAAAAGAAAACCAACACAAACGCTTGCAACAAATGCACTGTTTTCATTTAAATGTGAACCAAAGTTCGGCGAAGCAAGTTTGAGGAATCCAGATGAAACGATTACATCAGATAGTTCATCAACAGCAACAACTAGGATAACATCGTCGTTATCCAATCCTGTTTCCATGCAAACACTTGCAACAGATGCACCGTTTGCATTTACATGTGTACCAAAATTTATTGAAGCAAACTTTCACTCCTTTTTATTGAGGAACCCGGATAAAACGTTTACACTGGACAGTTCATCATCAGCCGCTACAAGTACAGCATCGTCGTTATCCAACCCTAACCCTGTGTCCATTCCAACACTTGCAACAGAAGCATCGTTTTCATTTAAATGTGAACCAACGTTCGGCGAAGCAAATTCGAGGAACCCAGATAAAACGTTTAAATTGGGCTGTTCGTCATCAGCAACTACCCAGTCGCTATCCAATCCTCCTTCCATCCAAACACTTGTACCTGTCAGATCCGGTCAATGCCGAACTGCTTCATTAGACAACAACAATGCTATTTCTTCCAAAGCACCTAATATTCAAGTAACAGTAAAAGAAACATGCGCAAGGGAAGTATGTAAACAATTGTTCTTTATAAAATACACCTGTTTTATCTTAACCGCTTAATTAATAAACAATATATATATACAAGTTTAAATATATACTTGTGCATACACATTTATCGGATAATATATTATTTCTTTTGGAACTGGTTATTTTGTTGAAACCACTTCTACTTAAGCGGGATTAATTTCGTATAAGAATTAATAATCTTGACCTATTATAACTGCATATCAAACGGAAAATGATTGCTAGACAACTTTGCTAATACGCATATGCCAAAGATGTTTAACCTTATTTTTGCGGTTGTATGTTCAGGGACCGGATGTCTTGGATTTGTTTGTTGGCGGCACTCACAAATATACGACATTGCTGACAACTATGATACAGGCAAAGGCAGGTTTTCTTGCCGACATATTCTTGGGAAAAGGAAACACGCCTCTGCATGTCCTGAAAGATGGATCTTTCTTCCTTGACACCGACGGAGAATCCTTCAAACTGATTATTGAATACTTACGTGACGGTCGACTGCCGGATATGGGCATTCATTCTACGAAAGGCACTACACGGCGTGAGGAATTGTTATTGAAATCTTTCCAAACCGCTCGAAAATACGGGTTACATGAATATCTGCACGACATTGACCAATATGCCCCTATTCAGCGTTTCAAAGAACTTGAATCAAATACAGTTATTGTCGAGTTCTATGCAAAACAGATTTTATGGGCGCTCAATACAAATGATCTTGAACGAAATGGCAAGTTCGCAATCATGTTGAAGTCAACTAATTCGACTGCAATCTCTGCTGTGTGCTGTGAACATGACTGTAAGTTTGCCCCTGTCGATACTGTTGTTCACCTAACAAGGGACTTAAGTTTACAAATCTTGAGTTTGCTGTGTCAGCGTCTCCGCTGCCTAGGTTACAACGTCACTACAAATGAAGAAAGTTGCGTGTTTAGATGTTCTACACACGAGGAAGGAGACGCCGATAGAAAGGAATGCACAAGCAGGCGTCATTTGTTGACGTGGTTTTGTCGGATTTAGAAACGCAGCAACCCTAATGTATTAAATAGGATTTATTAGCTACTATCAAAGCTTGCTAACGTTCTCCTTAAACCTGTGAATTATTATAATATATGACTCGACCGTATTGTGTCTTATATACGCGGATGTGTTCGTAATTTCACGAGCTTTGTGAAAACATGACATAAAGGGAATGCCATTTCGTATCTGTTTAACTGATTGAAGCCCATACAATATTTATTTAAACAGTAGTTTTATATTTAATTCCTTAACAGTCAGTGTTAGATAAATGCATGTGAAGACGAGAAGAACATTGGTGAATTATATTACCAGCAGTTCTTTGTGCACTCATCAAAAACGATCTTGACAAAAGGGCAAGTACACAATAAATTTAAAGCCAGCACAGTCAACCAACTCTTCCGCTTGCTGAGTCCATGTTTTTACCTTGCCATGTGGTCATCGTATATAATCTTTTAAGAGAATTTAGTTTTAGTATCTTGAGTTTGCGTTGCCATATTTTTGGTTACCATATATCCGCAAATGAAGCTATTTGCAAGTACTAATTTGCGAATCATGCTAAAGTAGAGACGAAAGCTGCCAAATGGTGTGCACAAAGAGGTTGATTGTGTTGATATTCATCTGTGAAAATAAATGTATGTCTGTTGAACATAATTTAACTGGTATTAATGCAAGTACCGCGGTATTTCTTGTTAACGTTAGTGCTCTGCTACGCATACGTTGCTAGTATCAGTGGCATATATGGTATGAATAATATTTACGTTTCAGAGTGAAATAATTAGGTTAAGTTCAGAAATTGACTTAGTTTTTTGTGTGATCTTGTCATTTTTCGATGTAAGAATAATTTAATGTTCTTTGCATTTTTTGTTCCTTGTGATATACACTATGACTTATTGCGGGTTCCGCTTTGGGTTCCTTATATAACGTGTTTAATTATTTTGTGTGATTGTATGTTTTCTATCATATGCATATATTATGAAACAGTATGTGTATTTGATTCGAAATATGGCTATCAGAAATGTTCATTATTGTTATATTTTGAGTGTGCTTGTGTATTTATATTTTACAAAATAAAATAGTTAAGAACAAAAATGTAGTGTGTTTGTAATATAACTGAAGTAGTGTATATGCGAGTTTTTAAGAAAACTAACTCGTTCTAATCATCATTACATTTCCTTGACTACACAATCTTAAAATGAACATGAGTGGTATTGACAATGTCCAAGTTTGATTCAGTCGTTTAAAAACTAGTAAAATAAGTATACTGTTTATATTTATTTTCTGAAATACACAGTAATGAATGGCGGGTGTTATGGTGAGCTAGCTCACTACCAGTACACAACGCAGACTTTACAATATGGAAGTAGTGTAAACGCATTTTTGTAATACACGTTGTTGCTTAATTCTTGATAAAAATCATAATAAACGCTTTATCATGTTTGTCGATTCCTAATTAAGATTTCAATAAGCGATTATGTATTTTACTTTTTTCTAGGGTAGGAGTATCTATTTTCACGTGTGAATATATTGCATATATTATGTCTTGAATCTATAACAATTTTTGTGACATTTGTTATTATTTGACAAACTTTAAAAATGTCTCTTTATTGTTCAACACTAGTGTGCATTCCACATTCCAGTATCTATTTTAACATACTGATACTTAAGTGCGTGTGGGTATTTTAAACAATCTTGTTGCAAAACAACATATTTATCGTTTGCAAAAATATGTTAATGCATTTGTATGAGTAATCGATTTTGCAGTTGAACACAACGATTTTAAACGGGCCCTTTCACAGATTTGCAAAACTTTTGTTATCTACCTTTCCAAAAAGGGATGAAACTTTATTTTGAAACAAGCGAAATAACATGTTTGTTAGTTATTGTATTTAAGTATGATAAAATGTTGAAGCATCTAAAAGTGTATGTATTGCCTTATATAATAAACCTAATATTTTTTATATAAGTATGACATTTTGATATGTATACCGGTTTTTGATTTATTACCTTTTCTTAAATAAACACAAAGACCATGACTTAAAAAAATGATGGATGATAAATTTTATGATATAAGGCAACCTATGCACCCTTCATACAAGAATATTTCATCAAATACCACTTAATTTACTGCTGATATATCAACACTGTAGTCCCAGTCTCTCTCTTTTAGGAATCTCAAATAAAATAGAATGTATTTTTTACTTGTCGGAAATATAAAAAAAATGAGACTTAAATAATTTTCAATACATTTCCTGTCTTTGGTAAAGCATCTGGCCAGTCTATTGTCTGCATCAAACATGACACACATCAACATGATATAATAAATCAATTAATACATATTAAACAGATAAATGCCATCTACATGAAAAATATTTCATTTGAACATATATACAATATCCGCCTATTGAGTTTGTCATGTCTAGTTAATCTACGCCTAAAGTATTATTTAAGTGCGAAAACATATACACTGCAAAAGTGACTAAAATAAAAACAAGAAATCAAACACAAACATTTCTTATGTCTTTACAGTTCGACTGTCCAAGGCTGAATGACGGACAACCGCATAACACACTCGATTTCCTCAAGCACACTTTAATTGCATTACAGGAAAATAATGTTCTTCTATTTCGTAAACACAAACAATAAAAAGTATGTCTCATATCACATTCCAAGTTGGTATTTACCATCTTTGATTTTGATAATAATACTGTAACAACTATTTCCACGTGCATGGCTGCGATTTAACCCATGTATGCCTAGTGGACTCTCCCATCCTTCTAAATTGAATCAATTTATTTCCAAAATTAGGAACATCTAGTGTATTTATTTCTATATTTAGTATATTTCTCAATCCTTTAAGCAAATAGCGCAGACCCAGATAAGACGCCGCATCATGAGGCGTCTCATCTGGGTCTACGCTGTTTGCCAAGGCTTTTTTTTCTAGACGCTAGGCATAAATTGGTTAAGTACAGAATGAAGAATCCTGATTGTTGTTTCTATATAAAATTCACCATGTGCTTATCGAAATCAGAATAAGCAAAAACACATTCCCCCTAATGCTCATTCTCAGTTGAATAGCGCTTGACTACAAATACGACGATCACGTGCTCGATCCATGAACTGAAAATTAACTTGTGTGGGGATTTATCATGAAATCCTTGCTATGTCAATTCTACATTCGATTCAAGTAGGGCAGTGGTAAATTACTGCTGTGAGTATTTTGCATTAAATACTTGTTACCTAGCTATCACAAAACAGTGTCATTTGGTTTCTTACCGCCACGATGTGCCTGAAAAAGTGTTAAAATGGCAAACAATCCGAACGAAACAAAAATGTATACATGATGAAGATCTTGTAAGACTTTCTTCTGACCCAAAAATAAAGACATGAGCTTATATAATTGAATCTATCAGCATAAACCACAAGTTAACAACATTTCACAAAATGTATTGCGGTTTCATCCTATATTCAAGGCGATCAGATTCAATGATAACTCGGTGAGGTGTATTAACATTTTCTGACGGGATAACATCCCCTACATGTATCGAGTTCTCGTACTATCGTTTTCCTATACCTCTCATTTCTTTCGTTATCCTATTCTAATATTGTACTTTCGTTTTTGTATTCCATGAATTTAAGTTGTCATTCTATTTATATATACATATGTTTTTATATTGATGTATATATCAGATAAGTTCTGCACGTTCCTCGGATGTATTTGTTCACGGATTTTTAACTTAAAAAGCTGACTGGTTTGGTATGTTTTTATATGAGGAGGAGGCATGTTTCAACTTTTTTTCTCCTACGGATTGTGTATTTTCGACCGATATATTAAAGGATATTGAACACAGCAGTATTTTCTTTCGGCATCGTATTGGCAAGTGAACAGTCTTTTGGTGTTTTCTTCGTCACACTAACCTAATTTATACAGGCTCGTTTTTCATTATGTATTCACTTTGTCACCGATAATTTGTATACTGTTTAATTGTTTTAACATAACATGTTAAATGTTATATGTTTATTTTACCATTTTCGCTAAATTTAATTTACAATAATTTTAAAGTTATTGCAAAATAGGGCCTACCCAAATCTCTTAAAATATTTGTTCGTAATTCATCTTAAACAAATATGAGCTTGTTGTACAACTAAAACTGTTATATAAGTACTTTATTTATGTAATACTTTACATATATTCCTTGAAATTATAAACACATATTAAATCCTTGACGTATCTTATGTATAATAGAAATAAGTTCTCTTCAAACGTTATAATGTATCGACATTTGATTAGTGTAGACTTTTGTATAGGGTTTGCCATATCGTTTAAAGATGAACATCGATAGGACATCAACACAGTGCGAACCCAAGATAAACAATCATTTCGGTAGCGTGTTGCATGTGTTGCACACACTAACTCTTTTGGCATTAACATGTTAAATTATCTACGATAAAAGCTTATTTTCAGAAGTTCTTACAAAGTAAAATTATTCATGATTATGTTTTAAATATAATACAAATATAAAACGATATTCAATAATCTATGTATTTTATAGTCAATAAACTATGTATTTCAAAACTGACTATACCTACACTTTGTGGCGTATCTTAATGTTACTTTACGTTGTGTACTTGATCAATTAATTTTGTTAATAGTTGTGGTATTTATTAAATGAATACCTGTTTTTATGTTAGTAAAGGTTATGTTTGTAAAGCGTCTAAAAATAGAGAACATTTAAATATCTAGTTGCTGTTTTTTCTTCCAGAAATATGGCCGTTCCTATGACCTGTTACAGTACATACGATTGATGGCGTATCCTAAATTCAACTTTGAACCAGGTAATTCAATACTATTCAACAGTTTCGCTCAAGCATACTGTATACCCATTTATAGTCTACTCGATTACTATCGAAACGTGTTTTATTTAAGTTTTAAATGACAGATGTTAAACCTCTTAAAACTATGTATACCATTTTGTATACAATGCATGAACGTCAAAAATTAATATTTTCGGGTTCGTGTGCTGCGAGGATTTTAATTTATGCACGCAAATACAATGTTTGTAGATTTCATTATTTTTTATTATCAAACACAAACTTTACTTATGTCTTTACAGTTCGACTGTCCAAGGCTGAATGACGGAAAACCGTATAACACACTCGATTTCCTCAAGCACAATTAAATTGCATTATGGGACAATAATTTTCTTCTTATTCGTAAACACAAACAATGAAAATTATGTTTCATATAACATACTAAGTTATTATTTACCATCTTTGATAATAATACTAAAACAACTATTTCTATATGTCCACGTGCAATTTAAATACAGAATGAGGAATCCTGATTGTTGTTTATACATTCAATTCAGCATGTGATAATCAAAATCAGAATTAGCAGTTGCATCAATCACATTTCCCCTTATGCTCATGATACAATCGGGCCGGCTATCTCAGCTGATAGAGCGCTTGACTACAAATACGACGATCACGGCTCGATCCCTGAACTGAAAATTAACTTTTGTGGGGATTTGTCATGAAATCCTTGCCATGGCCATACTACCCTTACCTTCGATTCAAGTAGGGCAGTGGTAAAATACTGTTGTATTTGCATTTAATACTTGTTACCTAGCTATCAAAGAACAGTGTAAGTTGATAAACTGACCGCCGTAATGTGCCTGAAATAGTGTTAAAATGGAGAACAATCCAAACGAAACAAAACTGTATACTTGATGGAGATCTTGTAAGACTTTCTTCTGTCTCCAAAAATAAATACATGAGCATATACCATTGAATCCACCGGGGCAAGTAAAAAAATTGGGTAGTGTGTGTAAGAAAAAAGGAAAACGGCACCAACGCAATACAACTACCGGACATGCATTTCAAGGCACTGCTCCACAGTTCATATGTTTATCACCAAAAACTGATCACAGATGTAAAGCAAAATAAATTATCTTTCCAACTGTACCTGCGAAATTCCATTCGACTCAGTATTAAAACTGTCTACACGGTCTCAAACACGAAAAAATGTCCAAAATTCAGTCGATGTAGATAAGCCTGTCCACTTGTGTTTACGCTGTAGGAGTCGTGTTACACACGTAATAAGCGATTCCCCGATAAAGTGTCTATAGCTCCATATAAAACATATCCAATGAACACTGTCCACGACAATAACTCGCTCGGTCTTCGAATATTAGCCAAGAAATCAACTCGTTTTCACACACAATAATTAAAAACGTCACATGTCGCCATTTTCCAATTGTTCGTGTTTGAGGCCGTGTGGACAGTTAAATACTGCGTCGAATGGACTGACACAGGTACCGTTTTACAGATAATTTATTTTGCTGTAAATCTGTGCAGAGTGTTTGGTGATAAACAAATGAAGTGTGGAGCACTGCATTGGAATTCATGTCCGGTAGTTGGATTGCGTAGGTGACTTTTTCCTTATTCTTACATACACTACTCATTTTTTTTGACTGGCCCCTGTGATTGAATCAGAATATACCGAAAGTTTACAACATTTAAACCATTAATTGTGATTTCTGTGTGAGATACAAAGCGATCAAATTCAACTATAACTCGGTTAGGTTTATTGAACTTTTCTAACTGGATAACCTCCCTTAGACGAATCGAGTTCTCGTACAATGTTTTTTCTATTCCTCTCATGTACTTTCTTTATCATATTCTAATTCAATCTCCACGCAGAGTTGTCGTTCCTTGCTCTCACATACAACTCTGCGAAATGCTCAGCTTGCCATTTTGCCTATCAAATAGGTAAAACCGAACAAACGTATTCAATGTATATTTGATTGGATATTTAAGATCGCATGCATTAAATTAAGAAATATGACTTTTAAATGTAAGATAAATCGTGCAAATACTTGCGAGTTTTAATGCAACTCTTTGGAACTATTTTATTGCCCATTTACGCAGATGGATTCAGTCCACGCACTTTACATATGTAAATAATTGAACATAATGTTTATTGAGTGCCGTTAGGAATTGCTTCGACGTGTGTATGTATGTTGGTCAAAAAACCATATCAATTTTATAATAATGAATTAAGACTGATATAAGATATCATGGTATGAGATGGTTTTCTTTAATGCAGTGAATGCAATGTAACCGTCGTGCAAGAGATTGTTTAGTATTCTGTAACCTCAATGATGAACGCTTGGTATGATCATGACATGAATGAGACGCGTTCATAACAATAGTCCGTTCTGAGCCCAACACAGAGGTGAATGTAATGTAACCGTCGTGCAAGAGATTGATTCTAATATTGTACATTCGTTTTCGTATTCCACGAATTAACTTTCGTTTTCTCATTGAGCGTTTAATTGCTACTTTTGTTTTCAATCTTAAATTGCCTTACATCGAAGGTATATATAATATTAGGAAAGTTGTCATTCTATTTAGATATACATATGTTTTTATATTTAGGTTTATATCAGGTAAGTGCTGCACGTCTTTCAGATGTATTTGGTCACGAATTTTGTAACCTTAAACGCTAATTTGTTGGTATGTGTTTATATGCGGAGGAGGTATGTTTCAACGTTTTGTCATCCTACGGATTGTGTATTTTTGGCCGATTTATAAATATATAATTCAGTAGTATTTTCTATCTGCATCGTATTGGAAAGTGAACAGTCTAGTGGTGTTATCTTCGTCACACTAACCTAATTTATACAGGTTCGTTTTTTATTATGTATTCACTTTTTCACCGATAATTTATCTCATGTTTTCATTGTTTTTAAAAAGTGTGTTCGTATTGTTATTTTACCATTTTCTATAAATAAAATTAACAATTATTTTAACGTTCTTGCTCCATACGCAAATCCCTTAAACTTTTGTTCGTAATTCATCGTAAAGTGTTAGTTTATCGCTAAAATACACAATGTATATCAATGGATTGAACATAGTTTTAATGTGTTAATTTTCTTAAGTGAAATCTTTCTTTTTTGTTACTTTTTTAATTCATTGTTGTATAAAAATTATGAGTTTGTGCTACAACTTAAACTGTTATATAAGTACCTAATATATGTAATACTTTAAACATTCTCTTTGCAATTATAAACAAATATACAATCCTTGATCTTAATTACGTATCATAGGTATTATAGAATTTTAAAGTTTACTGCAAACGTTCAAATTTATCGACATCTGATAGGTGTGTACATTTGTATAGGGTTTGCCACATCGTTTTAAGATGTACAAACGATAGGACATCAACACAGCGCGAACCCAAGATAAACAATCATTTCGGTAGCATGTTGCATGTGTTGCACACACTAACTCTTGTGACATTAACACGTTAAATTATTGACGTATAAAGCTTACTTTCAGAACTGCTAGGTTCTTACAAAGTAAAATCATTCATGAATGTGTTCCAAATAATTAAAAAGAATACAAATATTAAACAGTATTCAATAAACTATGTATTTCAAACTGACTGCATACAGTCAAGTAACCATTACCGGATCAGTAGCGTAATTAAGTTGTTCTGGTGAAAATCAATAAATGTTTTAAGACTTCGTTTACACCCGTTTGATTAAATATTACCTTCGCTTACTGATTCAGCACATAGTCTTATTTTTAAACGCAGGCAAAATGTATTTGTGATACCTTTCTTTCAGCGCAGAATTCATGCATTAACGGATAAGTTGTAGCCATAACGGATCACGTGACTGAGACAACTCAGGGGGCATCTCACACGCTATTTGAACTGTCAAAACATGAACTGTGTTGTTTGCAAAGGCCCAGTTGTTATCTTGCCAGTTATAAATTATATTCATTTTCTGTTATTAGATGTGTTTGTTTATGTGATCTTGTATCCACACTTTACGCATGGTGATCTTGTGTGAATTATCTGTCGAAAATCCTAAAAATATCGAAAATATACGGGCATCGTACAAACCATGTAAATTGTTTGAATCATATCTAATCATCGATATTGAACATGGAAAATAAGTAAAACATTAAGATTGATATCATTTATTGTAAGAATCAACAAGATTTGCATATATTTTAATATGATATTTTATCAATACGCATATTATTACGCTTGATCCGTTATTGTCCTAATTCTTCATTTCATTTAAGGTGTTGCAAAATCTTAAACACGAATCAAAACTGAAATAGACTTTTGCTGGCAGAAATACTACATAATGGCCTTTAAAATGCCTAAACTTCTTACTTTCCAACAGAGTTATAGCATGTGGCCGCGAAAAATGTTCAACCTCGATTTGGAAACGAGACGGAAGTCAACACATGTATATACATGTCATCAAAACATACCGAAATGTTTGACAAAGAGTAGCTCCGATTACGATTCAATCGATGCGTTTTAAAGAACAGGCCTTGAAGACGCTGTGTGCAAAATACCATCTAAACATGTAAACTTTTTTTATCGCGATACGCAGTCTTGAACATCACAGTGATCCGCTGTGGGTAATGATCCGGTAATGGTAACTTGACTGTATCTATACATTGTGGCGCAAGTTAATGTAACTTTAAGTTGTGCACTTAAATAATTTTGTTTTGTTTATAGTTTTGGTATTTATTTAATGTGTACCTGTATTTTATATGATTTGAGGTTATGTGTGTAAATGGTGTGAAAATAGAGAACATTAAAATGTCTGGTTGCTTTTTTTCTTCCAGAAATTTGACCGTTCCTGTAACCTATAACAGTGCATACGATTACGCCCTGAAAGGTTTGTGTTAACTATTCATAAAAGTGTAATTGTATGTAATATATTGAGGATATATGCACACACTTTTTGTTGTGACATTAACACGTTAAATAATCGACATATAAAGCTAATTTTTAGAACTGCTAAGTTCTTACAAAGTAAAATCATTCATGAATGTGTTTCAAATAATTAAAAAGATTACAAATATAAAACGATATTCAATAAACTATGTATTTCAAACTGACTGTATACTTACACATTATGGCGTATGGTAATGTTACTTTAAGTTTTGTACTTGTTCAATTCATTTTGTTAATAGTTGTGGTATTTATTTAATGTATACTTGTATTTTATATTAGATAAGGTTATGTGTGTAAAGCGTCTGAAAATAGAGAAATATCTAGGTGCTTTTTTTTCATCTAGAAATATGACCGTTCCTGTAACCTGTTACAGTACATAAAATTGATGGCGTATCCTAACTGTAACTTTAAACCAGGTACTTCAACACTATTTCAACAGTTTCGCTCAAGCATACTGTATAACCATTTATAGTCTACTCGATTACTATCGAAACGTTATTTAAGTTTTAAATGACAAATGTTAAGACTCTTAAAACTGTGTATACCATTTTGTATATCATGCATGAACGTCAATATTGAATATTTTCGGGGTTCGCGTCCTGCGAGGATTTTTATTTATGCAAGCAGATCAAAAGTATATATATTTTATTATTATTTGACCATCATCCGATGTTATGAAAAGGGATTTCTCTGAAACAAATATTAAATCAATATACAAACGAACAAGAATGAATATATTTAAAAGAGATTTAAAAATACACAAACACGTAGAGTAGGTACGGCGAGTTGTCTCTGAACAAGTAAATACAATAAACGCATTATTATTAACGACTGCGAAACATACAAAATAGTACATACATGTCACAATAATATGTAATTTAATATCGATAAAATAACAGTTATTGTTTACCTGAGAAAATATATTATTTTCTCCAAAACAGAAAACGTCAATAATGACTCTTGAAAATTTGCACGTGGATCACGAACCAGGGTTAGATAACTCTAATTTTAGTTAATCATGCATGAGGTTAAACTGGTTGGGTTGCTTCCCTTTGAACAGTGAAATGTATTTAAATTTATATTGAAACCTTCATATTAAAATAAATAAATAGTCTAGATCAATTCCATGTTTATCGCATAATGTACAATGCTATTTACAATATGTTTTCACCAGTGAGCTGCCATTTCGGGGGTTTACGATCTTGGTTTGGACGTTCATTTATTCATTTGGACGGCTCGTTATTTTTACGAAGGGCCGGGATTATATATCTTTGGGATGATTTTTCATTTGATTTATTTTTGTATGGTAAGGGAAGTAATAGATTGCGATGCAGGATTCTTGTTTTGTTTTTCTAGCGTGAGGGCAATCTTTCTTAACCTCGAACACAGGGATGTCGGCGCTCGGTTGTCGACCACAATATAGTATCCTCCCACTTGTCGGCTAATTTCTGTTTGCCACGCAAAAATACATTGTGGACAAATACTAGGTCACCGACGCTTAATGAAGTAGCTTTTGCACGAGTATCGTAACGCTTCTTGTCTCCGGAACTTCGCAAATTCTTCAGCCCTTTTTTATGCACAGGATAATCGTTCCTGCAGTTTCCGGACACGTTTTCATAGGTCTTCGAGGACAAACCTAATAATGCATCTATGGCTTGTTTGGGTGTCTCCCAAACATCAGGTAGAATGGGGCATATCCGATAGTTTTGTGAATTGTGACATCGTACGCATGCACTAACGGAGCAACGTGCGATTTCCAATCACTTTTTCACTATTGGATAATGTACCTTACATTTTCAACAATGTAGAATTGAATCGTTTTACATGTCTGTTCCCATGGGGTGGTAAGGGGTTGTGTGACTTTTGGCAATGCCAGCTAGATCAAACAGGTCTCTTATAAATTCGGTCTCAAAATTTGGTACAGGTGTTAATGTTAACGTGTGGGCAAACCGTAGTGCAAAATAAAAAAAATCGAAAATAATTTTGGCTGAAGTTCTAGCTAGTTGATTTTTAGTTGGAAGGGCTGATGCGTATCGAGAGAAATGATCAGTTATCACCAACATGTTTTCATATCCACCCTTTGAAGTGTCCAAGGACAAAAAAATCTATACATATTAATTCCATCGGTGCCGTTGAGTTAATATTTTCTAGTTTAGCATTGGAAGGTAGTTTTTTTCTGCGTATACATCGATCGCATAGTTAACATTATTTTTAATCCAGCTGTCCATACCTGGCCAGACAAACCTTTGTTTGAAAAGTTAAATAGTTTGATAGCGGCCTTAATTGCCCGGGTCGTAATGTAAACACCTGAATAAATGTCATCATGTAGATCAGTGGGCAATATCAGTTGAAAACATGTTTGGTCATTTATCTTGCCACGGCGGTATACAACACCATCACGAAAAAACAGCGTATCCCAACACCTGAGGTATTTCGATAGAGCATTTGGATCGAAATTGAACCGCTTAGCGGATGGTCTTGTTCCGTTTCGCAAGTGAATAGCAACCTACTCAATAACAGCATCATTAGACTGTGACTTCCGCCAATCTCGAGAGGTAAGAGACTCAGTCTCTAGTATGGCTGATGGAACATCACCACCAGTGCTCTCGTCTGCTGCATCAGTTGGAGCGGCAACACTGGAAAGTAAAGGACCCTGATCTTTACTGACAGATGCTAATAAAGAATCCGCCTGATGACAGGAATTTCAATTGTGTTTTTTTTCAGAAGAAATGTTGACATCCGGCCGCATAGACAAACCATCATCATCAGCATTACTCATGCCACTACAGTATTTAATATTAAAATCGTAGCTACTTAGGACAGCTAACCAACGATGGCCGTTTGCGTCAAGCTTCGCTGTTGTTTGCACTTAGGTCAACGGATTGTTATCCGTAAAGACCTGAAATTGACAACCATACAGATAGTCACTGAATTTGTCCGTAGCCGCCCACGTTGAAAAGTTGCGGGGGCTTTCCCCAAACCAAATGGCATGCGGTTGGTCTCATAAAAGCCCAACGGACCCACAGAAAAAGCCGTTTTTGCCTTGTCCTCCTCCTGTCAGTTACCTGCAGGCAAATCCCATTTCAAAAAGTATTTTTAACCTGACAATAAATGAAGGGTGTGATCGAGTTTTGGAATAGCATATGCATCCTTAACAGTTTTCTAATTGAGCTTCCGGTAGTCAATGCAAAAGCTTATAGAACCATCCTTTTTTCGGACTATAACAACGTAGGGTGAATATTGACTATTTGATTCCATTATGGTACCGCACTCAATCATTTCCTTTCAATGCTCCCGAACCTCATTAAGTAAAGCTGGGGCAATAGGACGTTTAGATTCCTTAAATGGGATAATGTGAGTGAAATAGATTTAAAGTTCTATCAGATCAGTGTTTCCAAGATCAGTAGAACCTTTTGAAAAAATACAATGCCATTTATTTAGAAATAATGCTGTTTGCTTTTGATTTGCACTATGATGTGTACCATCTAAGTCAACATCAACCGTTTGTTCAATGTCTAAATCGGGTTAATTTGCAGTTTGTGCCTTACTACAATCCGACATTGCATCTCTCAAACCCTTTACCTCTTTTAATTCACATTTCTTTGCTCTTTCTAGCACCGTTACTTTTTAAGACGACATATTAAATAGTTTTACAGGGATTAACGCAAAACTACCATGTTAGTTTTAGATCACTACTCTTGGACAAACGTTCACACGTGATGAGCAGTGATCATCACTACAGATTTCAGTCACCGCAGCGTCAACTGCCCTTAACATTCTAATGCTATCATTAACTAACTTAACCTCATTGGTTGCAATTTTACTTGTTGTGCTGTTTTAACTGTACCCACATAATCATCAGTTATTGAACTGAAAGCAGTAGCCCATTCATTTGATACAGATTCCTTACTTGACTCTTTTTGAAATAATCAAATAACATTTGTACCACCACTTACTGGCTCAGTTTTATTAACTTCCGAATCAGAAACAATCAAAATTTGTACTTTGAGCTCTTTATTTGTCATGAAAGGTATTGAAACGATGGCTTCCACATAACCTTTATATGGTATAGTTTGACCATTCGACGCAATTGCACTCAGTGTTAGATGTGTAAGGGGCAAACCGGGTGGTTTTCGGTGTAATCGTTTGAAACAAGATTTCGACATGGTAGTAACCATAGACCCTGTGTCAATAACTGCTGCAACAAGTTGGCATTGTACATATATGTCTCCAACATTATTGTCACCAACAATACGTTTCAACAAATCAATTGGTGGGCATTCACTACCGAATCTGTCTCTTGTTCGCCCAGTAACAGAGACGTCTATTGGTTCAAATTTCGCTGTTCGTTCCTTCTTTTGTATTGATACTCGTTATCATTCTGGTTAACATCTCCGTTGTTTTCCTGGTTTCTGTTTGATGGTTCCATGTAACGCTGTTGCTGCCGAGGCCTCTGTGTTTCACTTCTGTCACCATCGTTTGTGCAGTTATTCCTATAGCCTTTGTGTCCTCTGTTGTTTCTGTTCCATTGTTCCCTTATGCTCATAACCGCGGTAATTACCATGTCCTTGATTTTTTTATCGTCTCCACTGGCCTCTCCAGTTATCGCTTCTATGTTTTCTATCATCGTGTGACTTGCTACTTTATCTTTGTTGATTTCTACTCCCAGGTATATCTTTTTCTAGTCGATCCATACGTTTCATCAGGTGTTTCAAAATGTTCAACTGTTCGTCAACTGTTGATATTTGATTATCATTAGCTTTCGAGTTCTCGGTAATTTGTGATATGTCACTCTCGGTGTCTGTACTCATTTTATTCTCTTCAATACGAACTTATTTTCGCAGCTCTTCAAAGCTTTTACATGAATCATACTAAAACGGGGTACTTGACTTAAGTTTCTCGCTGTGTCAGTATTTGCAGAAACGTTTACACAGCATTACATCCGTCTGGTGGGAATCTATCTGTCCTTTCTTAACAGCCATCTGAATTATATTTTCATTTCGTACTCCCTAACCGGCAACATTTTCGTCTGGTCTTTGCTCAACCGTGTAGAACTCTGCAAAGTGATATTCTCCCGGTCTCTTATCGCCGTAAATATTCTCTACCTTCGCCAGGATGTCTTAGTCGTAGCTTTTGTTCCAATGGTTGGTAAAACTCGCCTCATGTTCCTCAAGGAGTTGCTAATTGAGCTTCGTACTGCATGTAAAATTGCATCTGGGCAATAAAGTCTTGCTGCAATCATAACCTCCACCTCTAATTTCCACTATTCAAACGATTCTTCTGTTTATCTAGTTAATTTGGGTTTGATATACTTTCCGTTCAAGACTTCTTGCTTTCGAGGTTCCATTCGCTGATGAACATCTTCCAATCTATCTGCATTACGTTTGGCTCAAAGTTAACTCATGTTGCTTGATCCTCAGCATCAACTGATGTTCTTGTTCTCTTAATGTCCTGATCTCTTCTTGTCTGATATGCAGCTTTTCATCTTTTTCTTGCTTGCGTCTTGAATGAGCCTTTTCAATTTCCTTCATTCTACCTTCGCTTACTTTCAACTTTTCAACCCGCATTCTCATATCTTTTTATTCAGCCTCGTCTGCATTTCTGTAACGTGTCTTGATTTTTGCTTTTTTTATGCGATTGGATGGTGTAGTTATGCGCACCTCTTCAATTGTTCATTCATATTTCTTCTCAAGCAATTCCAGATTCTCATCTATAGCATTTGCAGGCTCTGCGTGCATGTCTATTCTGGAACTTTCGTGTTCTGGACGCAAACTCTTGGCATCGCAGCTCAAAC
The DNA here is from genome assembly GCF_020536995.1 of Dreissena polymorpha. Taxonomy (NCBI): domain Eukaryota; kingdom Metazoa; phylum Mollusca; class Bivalvia; order Myida; family Dreissenidae; genus Dreissena; species Dreissena polymorpha. The sequence goes on along the minus strand of NC_068360.1, from coordinate 77,083,410 downwards.
TGTCCTGTAATCGCCGTATCTCCTCCAGCACTTCCTTCTTTTCCTTCTCTATTTCTTCTATGGTGAGCTCGTCAGTTGTTTGTGTCTTTTTCTTTTGTCTTTCCTCAACCAAACGTGTGCGTTGATCTCTTATCTGCCGCATTTCCTTTTCAACATCCGGCGTCTTAGCCTTAACTGTTCTTTTTTTCCCTTTCTCACTCTCAATTTTAAGCAACACGCTCTCAGACAAATAGTGTGCCATACTGTCAAGTAAATATTTTATTAAAAAATACTAGATCAAACACTACAACTACAAATCTCTACTATTTGTCTACACTAATCTACAAACTTAAAAGAAATAAAATTACCTGCTAAACACTTACATTTTAATTACACACTATCAAACAATCAATAGCCTCTGAAGAGCACAATACATTTTCACAAAACAAACAAGAAACACCAAATAAATTTACAAATAATTAGGGATGAGAATATTGGAAACGATATTCGAATATTCGTTTGCCATTATTCGAATATATTTGAATATTGGACTTTAAGCCTAATATTAAAATGTCCGAATTTATGACCATCCACAGCAAATTACTATTCATGATTGCCTCAAATTCCACTATAAATCGTATCTTATGTGCGGCTTTGAAAAACAGGATAGAGTAATATTTTTTGAAGATCATTCATTATTATGCTATTTTTAAAGAAATAATGTTTATTTTCATTAGATGTAAGATATGTCAAGAAAACACATTACCGGAATTCTAATTGATTTCAATACTTATAATTGATCTTGATTACTTTCCATCGATAATACTTATGCTTTTGATTTCGCTATTTGTCTGTAATAAAGAACCATTAAAGAAAGATTTAATAGGTTTGGATTTGAGCATCTAAATTCTGATTAGATAATCATTGATTTGATATATAGATAACGGAATTAAAACATACATGCCACATCTCGACGGGACAGTCCTGCCAGTTTGATGATTGTTTCGGCGTCCCGATATGAGACAATTTGTCCAGATATTCGTTAATACGTTCTATAAATTCACAATAAAATTCGCTATTCAAGCTCTGTCTGGCTAAAAGTTACCATCGCTTATCCCTTTATTGCCCCCTATTTACAACCAACTTTTACTTCTCGAGGGCAGCTTCACCGGTATGTTAGACTGCATTTAAGATTTAAGATTAACCAAACGCAGCATTTTCAAATCTTTAACAAGGTTTTGTTTTCTACAACCTTTAATATGTATAAGGTACAGTATGCTAAGTGAACAAAACAATAAGTAAGCTTATCAACTATGTAAGAATTAAATTAAATAAAGCTTAATTGAAACATAATTTTAGTGATGCAACGTATATTAATTCGGTAACTTGAAACGAATGAAGTTATCATTTTAAGTCCCCAATATTACATAATTAATGGCATGAACATTAAATACATATGAGCTATTTAAATACAAACTTCAACTAATTTGATACTCAATGCAAGTGATTTCGTTCCAAAGAATCATTTTATGTCTATTTTACTCCTTTCATATTTCAAATCTAGATTCTATCTTGCAAAACGCAGTGTTGCAAAACGCACACTTTTATTGCTTCAAATTTTATAGAGCCGGGATTCGATTATGAATCTCGTGACAACATATTTTAAAAAATATGTGTTCGTTTCGTTGTATTGCTTCGTTGCACCCTACATCGGTCCATGTGAATTACCGTGTCGCTAATGTAGACTAACCACAATAGTTATATCATCCCGAAAAATTAATGAGTTTTACGATCCAATGCGTAGACATCGTAGACATTATAACCAGACAGACCCTTTTAAAGCCCAATTAACACTAAAAATCAACAAATAGTTCGTTAATTATTTCGTAAAATAAATTTAACCCATACAAAATCAGTGCCCCGTATATGCTAGCCATAATTTCAACGCTAGATGTGGTCTGGTAACAATGTATCTTGTAAAAGCTATGTTACCAGACCATATTTAGCGCTCACATTTGGGCTATTGCTTTAAGGAACAATGATTTTGTATGGGTTAACTTTATTTTTATGAAATGTTTTACGAAATATTCGTTGATTTTGGGTGTTACTTGGGCTTTTAATCATGTCTTGTACCAAGTTTCTGACTACAACCAGCATGGTGTCACTTACTTATAAGGTAACGAGTGGCCGCTTTGGTTGGCTTTGAGTTTATGAAGATTTTCTTTCATTAAGTTCTTAAAAACGTCCACCTCTCGGTCAGTAAAGGGTTTAGCCCGTTTTTCGCTTATTTCTTTAGTGACAGAGTCAGATGCCATATTGGACAATGTTCGTCTGACAAATTGCGCGAAAACGACGTTATTTTAAGGGTTGCATTGTTGTAAATTGTACTGTGGTAAGTTAACAAATTTCAATGGTTAGGTTAAAACAAAGTAACCATCGTATATACAAATACAATTATCTTTCGGTAACATAACCGTGTAAAAAAACTGCGTTTACCAAGTTATTAACCACTGTTTAAAAGACCGCTGAGCTTAACAAACCTGTCAAAACACATTTTTAATGTTTATCAATATACGTAGATGTTTTACATAAATTTACTTTCATTTTCGACTGATTTTCAGTAAATAGTTTGTACATATTGCATAACTATGAATTGATAGTTAATCGACGATTGGTCCTTCTCCTTATACCATCCCGTCTGTCAATTATCATCTCGTTCATTGATGGAAGCTGTTATCAAAGCAATGACCTATGATGGAAACCAAAACTGCGACTTTGTAAATGTACTTTTTTTTAAGTATCTTTGCATAGAAATAGAATATTTAATAATCAATTTTGGACTCGAATATTCTGACGATTTTCGAATTTTCGGATATTTGGTCCCATTCCTATAAATAAAACAACGCAATTATATTTTTTCAATGCCTAATTCTCACAAACGCGCGGAAACATAAAAGTCCATTATTTCACGCTATTACCGACAACGCGAATGCGGCGCTTCTATTTTGCTAAATACAGTAAAATATAAAATCTTAAGTCTGCAACTTTTTCATTATTCCATAAACAGTAAAACACTTTTGTTAATAAAACACAACGATTCAATAATAAATATTCTTAGCAGCGTCTATTTGTCCCGTTTACCCGATATTCTTTTATAAAAAAAATCAACTAAGCACACACTCTTTTTAGATAAAATCCTGTGTTGACAACTGTGAAATTTAATACCCAGTTTGTAAACAGTGAGCAGCACGAGTTCAAATTGACGTGTGTGTATAAAATGCTGTGTATGTTTACCAAAGTGTAATCTCAATAACAATAGTAACTCGATTGATCAGCATTTGTTAGTATGTGTTAATACTTTGTAACAACATGCACTTGCAGATAGTGTCCCAGTGCAGGGTCGATGAAATAAATGAAATAAAACTGTTAAACAACTTTAACACTGCAAAAAATCCGTTCTTTATTGAATATGTAAAATTAAACGTTAACGGAAAAGTATATGCCATACTAGAAAAATGCATTCAACAAAATACTAAATTAAAAAACAGTTTTATAAAATTGAAAATAATTACAAAATCACTAACCGTACCTTCTTAATGAGGAATGCGTTAAGCACTTAAGAAGTCCCAACCATCACACACATAAACACAAATATACAATGTATTATAATTGTTTTTGTTTTAAAAGTTCATTTTGACTCCCGGAACCGGTATTGGTCGTCGCTCGTAGTTTATTTCTGGGCCCCAAAACGTCATAAAAGTAGATGATGCACCACTTAAAACGTCAGTATGCGTCCACTTGACACGTGTCAATTTTACCTGGTACCGTTTACAGAAACAGATACGTCAAAATACTTGAGTATTTTCCAACTCACAAAAGATCAATTAGAGGCGTTGGTCATTTTGTCCAACGAATGACTTCCTTTTCTAGACTGACTAGAACAAAACTACAGTTCTCCTATCTGTGGATATCGCATCCAGCATTGCTCCGCGTCACTTGTATTTCTTTTATAAACGTCCGACATCGAAGATCAAACCACATTGGGCGCCATTTTCGGGGTTCGTGTACTGCGAGGATTTTTATTTATGCACGCAGATATTATGTTGATATATTTTATTATTATTTGACCATCATCCGATGTTATGGATAGGAATTTCTCTGCAACAAATATTAAATCAATATACACACGAACATGAATGAATATCTTTAAAAAGCGATTGAAAAATACACATACACGTAGAGTAGCTACGGCGAGTCGTCTATGAACAATTAAATGCAATAAACGCATTATTAATAACGACTGCGAAACATACAAAATAGTAAATACATGTCACAATAATATGTAATTTAATAGTTATACAATAAAAGTAATTGTTTACCTAAGGAAATATATTATTTCCTCTTAAACATAATAAATACGTCAATAATAATTCTTGAAAATATGCACGTGGATCACGAATCAGGGTTAGATAACTCAAATGTTAGTAAATCATGCATGAGGTTAAACTGTTGGGGTTGCTTTCCTTTGATAAGTGAAATGTATTTAAATTTATATTAAAACCTTCATATTTTAATAAATAAATAGTCTAGATTGTATTAATGGATTTAACCCTACGACAATATATTGACAGGACTCCGTTCAAGCTGTTCAAGCAGTTCAAGCAGTGAAGGTGACGAGATAGATTCAGTTCCGCAACGCAATTCAAGCAGTGAAGATGACGAGATAGATTCAGTTCGGCAAAGCAGTGAAGACGACGAGAAAGATTCAGTTCCGCAAAGCAGTTCAAGCAGTGAAGATGACGAGATGGATGCAGCTCCACAAAGTTTGAACTTTACTTATATTTAGTATTGAAAAAGGATGTGGTAATTAGAATCGAAAGCTCCATGTAAGCGTAAGTGGATAATTTGTTACTTTTTTAATCTAAATGTTCGTTAAGCTCTAAATATGGTCATGAACCTCTTATAAAGTACTTTAAGCTATCGTTTGCCTAAATAAAAGTACGACGGCGTTTAAGCTAAGCTTTAAAGTGGAGGTCAACCAGATTGACGAAAAAAGAAAAGTTCTAAAATACCGTATTTGTTTACAATTATTAGTTTATATTGATTAAAATATTACGGCTGGTACATAACATTACTTGAACAAAGTTGTTAAGTTTTCATATTTTCAGTATATTCGGTAATAAATATACCGGTTTATGTACCAAATATGGTCAGTATAGCATATTATGAGTAAACTATGAACATACTTGTACGAACGTATGATTGATATCTTTATTCATATCACTATCATATAGATGGAAAACATACACAAAAATATCAAAGTAAATGCCATTTGCAAATATATTGCCTAAAACATATAGGGAAAATTGTTTTTTTTATCTCGAAAGCACTATTTCAGGTTCAACAATCGCCATCTTAACATTTCACTGAAAACAAAAGATAACGTTTATGGTGAAATGCATACTTTTAAAGTCTTACATTTTGATAAACTATCCAACATTAATCCAATCTGTTAGAAAAGGGTCAATCATTTTGAGCTTGAGTTGTCAGTGTGTTGACAACAGAGTAACAAATCTTATTGTAATTCACAATCATGTTTACGATGTTATTTGCAGCCATTATTACATCGCCACTTTCGCAATACATCTACGTCATAGCTAGTAAAAAAGTCACGCAACTGTCTGATTTGCAAATTGCATCACAGTGAAATTAGTCTCAATTTTCCATGATCGATTTAACTTTACTTTATTCCGTGTTCGTCTCCTATATTTAAATACAAGCCTACATGTTTTTGAATATAAATGTTGCATAATAAATAAAGTATACATGGTTATTCCCATTTGATAACAGAATGATATCGTTCTCGGATGAATATCGGAAGGAAATCTTCGGCAAGCCGCAGGCTTCCCTATATAGATTTCATCCTCGCCTGACATCAATCGGTCATGAAAAGACAGTAACCATGTATAATTTATGTACAAATAAAATTTCAAAACCATCTCAATACCAAAAGCATCGATAGATATATTAAAATCATTATTATTCGAAAGCAAGAAGTTACGTTTTTTTTCGGCAAAGCTGTTTAACCCAGATTTCACCTTAAATGACGTATATATAACGCCAGTAGACCCAAATGCATACATTGGAATATTTAATTCGCGGATTCGAGAGAAATCTCCTAGTACTTTGACCATAATACTGCATATAGCACAGCGTAAAGGATGTACCACTGTTCAATGAAAGGAACTGCGAACTACTCACTGTATTTCCATAAAGTTTGGTCCAGTAACAATGACGCGTTAAAATCCATATCGCAGAATTTCAATTTCACTAGGCGGCCACTGAATACTCAGTGGAAAAATAAAAGGACAATCGATAAATGCTTAAAACGCTGTATTGCTTTCTCGATGATGATACACACACTTCCAAAGATGTATAGTGTCATGATAACAGGAAAATCTTCTAAGTATCTTAGCACTAATGTTTTTTCCCGTCTGGAAATCGTTCCTGAAATCTGAAAAGGCCACCGGAATTTGCCATTTTGCCATCCGAAACTGGGTCTAATGTCATATTATGTCAGCTTTGCTATAGTCCAGCTTGCGCATCTCGCAGTCTGATCAGGTGATACCTAATGAAGTCTTAAGTGATTTTAAAGCGGCCAGCGCAGCTACTGACCAGACTGAGAAATTGCGCAGGCCGAAACGCCATTAGACCCATATTTGAACACGCGGCTTCTGACGTGTAATTTGAATGTTTAAAAATAGCAGTGCGTGTTAATCAAATATTAAATTACCATTTTATTTGATGGTGGAGAAATAAGCTCATAATAAGCTTTATGAGGTCACATGTGATTTGACTTCCCGTATTTCAATTTTTATGAAGCATCACTTTTACGTGGTTTGAATACACATGCACTTAACAACGCATATATAGTTTATGCAGTTTGAGGTAATTAACAACTGAAAAAAACCGACAACAGCAATTCATCTTTTTTTTTAATTTAATTATTTACAAACGGAAATGCTTCAACTTTATTTCAAAGTCAGGGTATACGCCGAATATCTTTTTAAATATATTTCTTGATGTAAATGTAACTTTTCTGGTCTTTAATGTATATGGTTACAGCTACTGTACTATCGATATAATTATTGCTATTTAAGAATATATTCGTCCGTCATTAAGTCTGTTAGTCTGTCAGTAGGTTTGTTGATTTGAAACTCTTTCACAATTTGTTTAGAAACCTAATTTTGCCATACAAAGCCCTAATCCGACACAAACACACATTGAAAACGCATTTAAATCAGTAAAAAGGGTCATTCTAAGTTGTATAGTTTCAATACTGTGATAGAACGGGCTAAAGCGAATGATTCCTCAGTACCAGAAGAGATCTCACGTATTTATTGCGCATCAGGCTCCGTTAAACTTAAATTTCAATGCATTTCGTACAAACGAAAATGAGTTCAGTGAATTGAACGTCGTACGAATTAATGCCATTGGAGCATGCGTTGAATGTCATGTGGACAATCGCTTCTAAGCTTTCCTAATAGCTTGGTACACATGACTACTTATACTTCATGAACTTGATTATGGTACATGTCACATTTAAAATCAGATGTACATATGTCTAAAAGGGCTTATTCGAGCTCCGACTTCCCTTAAATCAAATGTATAAATTTTTACTCACCGATTTCTCTAAATGCCCGACATAATTTGTTATAAGTTAAAAGGTCCAAGGACACAATGCAATTGGTATTTCTAACCTACTTGTCATAGTTTGCCAGTGAAATATTAATCAAAACATTTGCAAGACTATTGTGGGATATCTCATATCGCCTGGTAGCTCTTGTTTTGTCGAAATTATATGAACTAATCAAAATATTGCACGCAGGTAATGGGCCGGTTTTACCAGATTCGAAAACTTCGTTTGGAGAAGGCTTTTCTATCACCATGCCTTATAAACCACCGTATAAATCACCAACATTTGCAACAGGTAAGTAAATCGACGAGATATGTGCAGAGTACATTTAAAGTTTATCTATGCACAACGAGTCAGGGTGAGATTTTGGGATCGCCGTTTGTTCGCTTTGAGTCGCGCGTTATCCTTCATGTTTCGTCCGAAAGCGGTTGTTAAAACGACTTTTCCTTGTACACCGTTGGTCAGATTTTACCTAGAAACAGACGAATGATCGTTGGTAGACACTCATTTCGCGTACTTGATAGTTTTAAGGTATTGTATGGATGTAATGTAGTTCTTTTAATACTTATAGGGTAAAAACTTTAGCCAAAACATGTAAGGTTCAAACTGCAGACTATGTAGTGGAACTTTATAACAATTATATTAAACAATCGTCCTCTGTACACACTACAGCCACGAGTAATGAGAGCAAACACAACATGTGCTTAATACATCATTCTTTCTTGTATTCTTATCTCGCTTTTAACTATGTTCTCTTTATGTGTTATTCGATTCATATATTTCGAACCAAGCCTATGTTTTCGAGTATATACATGTATTCTTTGTCATAAATAATTTGCAGGAACGTCTACAGTCTACAGTTGGAATACGCCTTGTACATGGCTTTAGATTTCATGACTGTAAACGGTAAACACATTTTAAAACACGGATTAACGTCATGAGTGGAATGAAGCAATTTAAAAACTACAGTCTTGAGGTAACAGTTATTAATACATACTTTTTGTAAAATTTAAAAATCTTTCTGACCATGCTTTACTTTCCTCAGTATTGAAGTGGCAACATAAAGAAAATGATGTGTTGGTCAATGCCACATAAACCATTGACTTTTCAATGAACTTTAATAAAAACCATAATGCAACATTGTATCAAAGCAATGTTATGTGATCTCTTAAGGTTACTACTTTGGATCCAAGTATTGAGTTTGTCTTTTAAATATAAGTTATGATTATCTTTAAAATACTGAATATCGACATTCCATACTTCTTCAACCTGGTCATGTGCCATAATTTGCAACATGAACAACCCTCATAAATGTGGTCTCTGCACAGTTTATAGTCCTTTACATTCTCTTGGGTTCATGTATCTTTATTCGAACCCTGCTACAGAAAGAAAACGCCGCACACAGTCATGCAGTATTGAGTTCATCGTATTTAGGAATGCCATTGTGTTGTACCCCGATCGTGTACAATTTGGCCCGATTTGCCATATATACACTTGTGCTATTGACGCACACTGCACAGTTTGTTGATAGATTTAGCATTATGAACAGTATTAATAAGGCTCCATTTCTATGAAGCTGTTTTAAAGGATTGTCATTCAAGTATTTTATCTTGTAATACTTTTTCATTTTAGGAGTTGCGTTACTTCGATTGTCGATTGTTAGGTGAGTTCGGGCTACATTTACATCATGAATTGAAACATTTGCTTTGTGAAAAAAATTCTTTCATCGCAATGTTTGTATTATTGCGTTTCATTGTTGGCAGTGAAATATCACATAATGAATGAGTTCTTAAACATATATTATCCTCATCAATAGTGCACGATAGTAATCGACGTACAATAATATTGCCCAGATTTATTTGATTTCAGATTTACTTTAAATTTTCGCTCATTTCTTTTGGATGCCTAAGACATTATTGTTTCGATTCAGTACTTGATATTCTTTGAGAAGGCTCATTTGAAAGCTTCAGAGAAAGTATCGATATTTCAATTATATTATAGATACCTCAGACTATAGCCAACAGTGCCTTTGATAGTTTTCGCGATATTTTAGTATGAAGGTGGTTTGCGTGCATATTGTATAATTACAGAAACAACGACGGTGGTCGGACCAACAACGATAAGTAAAAATCAGACATTTATGTATCCCAAAGGCACAGACGAAGAAGAAGGAGAGAAACAGGCATTAACAACTAGGCATATTTGTATTACAGCTATAAAGGAATATGAGGATTGTAGTTTAGAGGTACATACTCCTCGTTATACTTTACTTTGCAAACAATTAAGCCTATTTTTTCCGGACCTAATTGTTTTGCTAACTAGTCATTACAACACCGACATGTAGGCTTTTTTCATAACGATTGGTAATCGTGTTTTTATGTCATCAACTAGCGAAATGCGATGATGTCAATCATGTGCATGTTTTTTAGGAACTGCGGTATGCAGATAGTGTTGTACCACAATTGGTTTAACAACTTGACTACGAGAGTCTTAATTATTTAAATAGAAAACCAACACAAACGGACACGTCCAGATGGTCTTACCCGTTCAAAGGATTGCCTGTTGAGATTGCAGGTGAAGAAGAAAAGACAACAGTAAAACAGAACGAAGGTGTAGAAGAAAATACAACAAATAACCAGAATGCAGGTGTAGAAGAAAAGACAACAATAAACCAGAATGCAGGTGTAGAAGAAAAGACAACAGTAAACCAGAATGAAGGTGTAGACGACAAGACATTAGTAAACCAGAATGCACGTGTACTAGAAAAGACAATAGTAAACCAGAAAGTGATTGATTGTAAAACCTGGATTTATCAAACGATTGCCGAGAAAGGTTCGGATGATTTGTCTGAACATTCGCCTAAACACTCTTTTGTTAATTATCTACAACGATTTAACAAACCAGGCGATGAAACAGAAAACACGGCGAAAAAAGTAACAGATGCGTTACTAAAAAGAGTGTATGTTGATCCTATTGAAGATGCTGCCAACTCATCTACAGAATTAGGTAATCTTTACTTGAATACCCCAGCGTCAAGTGCGTTACATTTTGATCACCAGTCAACATTATCAATTTCTGAATCGGAAGTAGTTATATTGCCAAATATTTCATCACAAGATCGTTCGTCGTTTCAATCTAATTTATTATCCTCATCCGATGGAGCAACCAATATTTCGAATGATAAAACAGGATTGTTTTCAAGACTTTTTAAAACAGATGCACCGTTTTCATTTGAAAATGTACCAGACTTCAGTGAAACAATTGTGAGGAGCTCTGATCGAACGTTAACATTGAATTTAACATTCATCATCAGCAACAACAAGGACAACATCGTCGTTATCCAATCGTTTTTCCATTCCAACAATTGCAACAGATGGACCGTTGTCTTTTAAACGTGTACCAAAGTTCGGCGAAGCACGTTTTAGGAACGCAGATAAAACGTTTACATTGGACAGTTCGGCAACAGCAACTACAATGACAACATCGTCGTTATCTAATCCTGATTCCATTCCAACACAGCAGATGCTAACAATCGCCGAGAAAAGTTCGGATGATTTGTCTAGATATTCGCCTAAAAACTCGGAAATTACTAATTTACAAGAATGTAACAATCCAGGGGATGAAACAGAACACAAGACGAAAAACGTTACAGATGCATCGTTAGTATTTTCTGTAAAACCTGGACCTTCGGGTTTATCTTCAATTGCGACTTTGGAGAGGGAAGCGTCCGACACAGTTTTAAACAAAATAAACAGTTTGTCTGTTGAACCTATTGAAGATGGCGCCAGCTCTTTTACAGATCTCAACTTGAATACCATAGCAGCAAGTACGTTACAGTTTGATCAGCAGACAACAACATCATTTTCTGGTTCGGAAACTGTCCTATTGACAAGCATTTCGTCAGCAGAGTGTTCGTCCTTTCAATGTAACTCATTGCCATCATCCGATGGAGCAAACCATATCTCGCCTGAAGAACCAGGATTGTTTTCAAAACGTTTTGCAACAGATGAAACGTTTTCATTTAAATGTGTACCAGACTTCAGTGAAGCAATGTTGAGGAGCCCTGATCAAACGTTTTCAGTAAACATTTCGTCACCAGCAACTTCTGGGATAACCCAGTCAATATCCAATCCTGTTTCCATTCCAACACTTGCAACATGTGCACCGTTTTCATTTAAAAGTGCACCAAATTTCATTGAAACAAATTTCATGAGCCCAGATAAAACGCTTACATTGGACAATTCGTTATCAGCAACTACAGGGACAACATCGTCGTTATCCAATCCTGTTTCCATTCCGACACTTGCAACAGACGCACCGTTTTCATTCAAATGTGAACCAAAGTTCGGCGAAGCAAGTTTGAGGAACCCGGATAAAACGTTTACATTCGACAGTTCGTCATCAGCAACTACAAGGAGAATCCAGTCACCATCCAATCCTGGTTCCACCAAAACACCTGTACCTGTCACATCGGGTCAATGCCACAATGCTTCATTAGACAATAACAATGCTATTTCTTCCATTGCACCTGTTCAAGTAACAGTCAAAGAAACATACGCAAAGGTAGTATATAAACATTTGTTTTTATATAAAATATAGTCTGTTAAATCTCAAACACTTTATATAAAACATAAAAAATAAAACGTGTTAGGTTCAATATATAATTGTGCATACACGTTTATCGGATAATACATTAATTATTTTGGAACTGACCATTTCGTTGAAAAAACGTCTACTTAACCGTGATAAATTTCGTATAAGAATTAATATCGTAGCCTATTATAACTGCATACCAAACAAAAACTAGAGCTGGACAGTTCTGCGAAAACGCATATGTTCAAGACGTTTATACTTATTTTTGCGGTTTTCTATTCAGAAACCGGATGTCTTGGAGCTGTTTGTTGGCGGCACACACAGATATACGACATTGCTGTCAACTATGACACAGGCAAAGGCAGGTTTTCTTGCAGACATATTCTTGGGAAAAGGAAACGTGCCTCTACATGTCCTGAAAGATGGATCTTTCTTCCTTGACACCGATGGAGAATCATTCAAACTGATTATTGAATACTTACGTGACGGCCGACTGCCGGATATGGACGTAGCTTCTACGAAAGGCACTTCAAGGTGTGAGGAAATGTTATTGAAATCTTTCCAAACCGCTCGAAAGTACGGGTTACATGAATATCTGCACGACCTTGACCAATGTGTCCCTATTCAGCGTTTCAAAGAACTTGAAGCTAATAAAGATATCGTCGAGTTCTATGCAAAACAGATTTTATGGGCGCTCAATAAAACTGATCTTGAACAAAATGGCAAGTTCGCAATCCTGTTGAAGTCAACCGATTCGACTGCAATCTCTGCTGCGTGCTGTGAACATGTCACTTTGCCCCAGTTGATACTGTTGTTCACCTAACAAGGGACTTTAGTTTGCGAATTTTGAGTTTGCTGTGTAAGCGTCTCCGTTTCCTAGGTTACAACGTCACTACAAATGAAGAAAGTTGTCTGTTTAGATGTTGTACACACGAGCAAGGAGACGCCGATAAAAAGGAATGCACAAGCAAGCGTCATTTGTTGACGTGGTTTTGGCGGATTTAGAAACGCAGCAACCCTGTTTGATTGCATAACATGTATAAGTTGCTAACAGAGCTTGCTAACGTTAACCTTATACCCGTGAAGTATATTATCATAAATGTATTGTAATGTTAAGCAAGCGGCTATACCAAATATTGTATTCAGATTACTTTTTTGTTTGTTTGTTGATTTTTTATACTTTTAAGTTGCTTTCGTTCCTTGTATGGAGATCCTTAGTATTGTTTTCAAACCATGTCACTTGCTTTAACATTAAACTATAATTTACTATTTCATGCTTCTTGATAATGTGCTACCTTAAAATATTATCTTTAAACTGCAAAGGCATCCAAGGTAAAAAGAAAAGACTTCAAGTCTTTCAATATCTAAACAATGCAAATTGTGACAAATTTTGTATATAAGATACGCATTTTGTTTTTTATCAATATAATACTACTTATTCAGAATGAGGGCGGAATGTTTATGAGTTATTGCTCTTTCAATTTTCGGGGTGTTGCAATTTAACTTTCAAAGAAACTTGATTACAAAACACATAGCGTTTATTATGATGACCAAGGACATTTTATTTTGCTGGCTTTAAATCTCGATTAAACCAGATTAACCATAATTAATATTTATGGTCCCAACACTGATATTACGGGATTCTTCAACAATATTTTCGCGAAAATGACACGATTGGTAATGACGCTTTCTTTATTTGTGGGAAATTTAATTTAGTCTTGGACCGAACTCTTGATTATGATAATTATAAAACTGTTAACAATAAAAATGTAAGACATTCGATTATATAGCATATTGATAAACGCAATCTTTCCGACCCTTTCAGAGTTAACTATCCTGCTTTAAAACGATACACATGGAGACGATTAAGTCCTTTACAACAAGCTAGGCTTGATTTTTTAATTTGTTATCACCGCTTCTATTACCAGCAGTGCTCGATGTAAATATTCTGTCAAGTTTCGAATCCTATCACTCAATAATAATTATGTCTTTACAATTTACTAACTTTAACCATGGCAAAGGTCTATGGAAGCATAATGACAAGTGTTAAGTGATATCGAGTACTTAAACACTATTAATATAAAAATACGAAACGAAACAACAATATATGGTCCCCATTTGCAATCATGATACCGTTTTGAAATGCATGATCAGGACTTACAATTCATGATTGACGATTAACTTTTTTTGAAAACTTTACTTATGGAAATAAGCGGCAAATCTATATCTTACAGCTCATATAAAAAGAAATTGACTAACAATCATGAACAACAAATTAAACTTGAAATCGAAGAAATTTAAAAAAAGTATCACTGATGAAAATATTCAACAAGTAAATATTTTGAAAACAGAACTAAAAAATATATATGATGAAAAATTAATATGGTCCGTTATTAGGTCGAAAGCTGAGTGGGTTTATAATGATGAAAAACTCCCATAACTTTTTTGTAACCTTAAACAATACAAGCATACGACAAAAACTATGACAAACTTAATTAATAAAGAAGGAATTGCATTAGTTAACCAGATATTTTAAAAGAAACTGCATTATTCTATAAAAATCTATACCATTCTCAAGATGAAAATTTTACGATGAAAATTTAAATAATTATTAAAATTACTTAAAAATACCCAAACTTTCATGTAAACAGTTAAATAGTATAGAAGGACCAATCACATTAAAAGAGGCTTCTGCTGGTTTATAAAATATGGTAAATAACAAAAGTCCTGGTTCATTCGGTTTTAGAACTGATTTTTTAAGGCATTTTGGCAGAAATTGGGAACCTTTGTTTGCAGAGCCTTATATCACGCTTTTATTAGTGGAAACTTATCCGTAACTCGACACTGTTTCCACTCCTTGACTTTAATTGTATTTGTGGGTGAGACACCTAACTGAAATTATGTTTATACTTTATAAAGTAAAAATCGATTTCTGCTCGGTGTATTTTTTACTCAATAAAGAATAAACGTATTTCTGCATAATATATCATAAGTTATTATGTTTATATAGTTTCCATGTATAACTTGTGTAGGATCTCCTTTCTTGTCAAGATCGAGTTCATTCAAGCTAAATTGGAATTTTCTTTTCACTAAATAAGATATTGGATTACGGCATGCAAAGTGTAGGCAGATTAGATGCAGACATTACATGGTAAAGCAAACTTAATTATAGTAAACTAAATAGATTGACTTTGGAAACCTGGTTTATCTATACCTCTATAAGATTTACTTATATACAGCATTAAATAAGTTTTTGTGGTGTTAATAGAAGGTGGATCATCCTGTCTTGGAACAGCTATTGTTAATCTTCCATTTTAACTCGTCGAACTATTTCAGATTTGAAAATTTATCTTAAATATTTTCGAACGTACAAAAAAGGTTAAATTCCACTAACGATACGTATTGTAAATGACACTGACTATGAGGCATTTAGTACAATTACAATCAAAATATAGCACAATTTAAGTAGAGTTTACTGCACGAATACTAAAAACAGTAATGTAAACATAACCATAAGGAAAGGGGAATTTGTGTGCACATTTTACTTGAAGAGCACTACTACGAGAAAACGTTTTTTTTTAATAAAATGTTTTATATCAGTTTTGATAAAACAAATCAAAGTCAACAATGAGCATCATATTTGAATGTTCATTACCGAGCAAGAAATGTACAGGGATTATTTTAATTCACTTACAACGTACGTCAGCGCCGTTAATTGTTGTTTATTCGAACTTATGTATTTGCTTATGACTGAACAGTTTATTTGTAAAAACATATCATGTAATCCACTACTGAGATGAATTGATAAAATCATTCTTCAGCAACGTTTCTTTGAAATAATTTTTTTGAAAAGTTGAATTGCTATGGAGCAAATGACACAATACATATGATACATCAAAACAAATGTGAGTATAAGAATATATATAAAACATTTTTATACAAAAAAATATCTATGAAAACGCAACAATTAAGCACATTTCATTTAAACAAGAACACAATTGTCATTTGATTTAATTAAATATAATATTAAACAACTAAACATCCATTAACATTTCATAACATGTGCGATAAAAATATTCTTCATTCAGTAACTTAATATAAACATGCGACAAGCTTAATACAATGAATGTGTCAGAAACATTTCTAAACGTGATCAACAGCTACGTGGACTAAGAAGATGTGAATATATGCTGAATATTTAATAGTTTACACATATTTATTTCAAACAAACACAGATGGTTACCAAAAACATAAAACAACATTTATCATATGAACACGTTTGGATTAATTAAAACGACTTACAAGGTCGTATACAGTTATTGTCCATCTGTATGTATCCAATTGCGTTTTGGTCGGACGAACATAATTTAAGTGTGCATGACTAAGCAATAGTAACATTATGACGAAAACGCAAAACTCTGTTTGAATATTTGACAACTATATGACCGAGGCCGATAACTCAGTAAGTTTTAATAAACTTCTCTGGCCTGGTAACGTCCCTTTATGGCATAAATCTCTCACGTTCCCTTTTATTAAGTTAAAAGTACTTTCGGTTTCTTACTACATTCGAACTAGCTAGCGAGTTTAACACTCTTATCTTGTATTATGCCAATAGTGGATATTACATACAAAAGGGAGTTTGTTTGTAGATATATAACTTGCCTGGTACACTGTAAGTGTTACACACTACTTTGCTTTCTTTTTTATTAATATATTTGATTTTTAGTTAACGTGTTTAAAGTTAAGTATATGGGCCGTGCTCTGTGAAAAAGGGGTTTAATGCATGTGCGTTAAGTGTCGTCCCAGATTAGCATGTGAAGTCCGCACAGGCTAATCAGGGACGACACTTTCCGCTTTTTTAATATTTACTGTTTAAAGAAAGTATTTTTTAGCAAAAATCCATTTTAGGCGGAAACTTTCGTCCCAGATTAGCATGTGATGTCCGCACAGCTTAGGCGGAAACTTTCGTCCCTGATTAGCCTGTGCAAACTGCAAACATGATTGTGTAATTGTCATCCGATGCGTAAACATTCTGAAGCACGCATGCGAGAATTCAGAGCTAGAAATGGGTCTAAAACAATATGATATTTATTGTTCACTATTTTGTGTTACACCTAGGCTAGAAAATAGCACAAATAATTATTTAAATGTATGTATCTGCATTTATACGAGTGATTTGTGTCGCAGACACACACTTAGACTTTTAAGGAAATTGTTCGTAGATTAGAACAAAATAAATCGTAAACTAGATATTAAGCATATTTATACATATCATTTAAGTTACTATGAAATAAAAATTTAAAAAAATACGTTTTTAAATAATTTAATTGAAAAAAAGCTTTTATTTCAATGTTTCGTCATTTGTTAGTCGCATTTCCGACGCATGACATTTATATTATAATGTGCACATATATTCAAACCTCACAATCGTGTTCGTAGATAAACATTGTACTACGGTAGATAACTTACAATGTGTTCGTAAATGACTTACAATGAGTGTTTTTCTTCACCATTGATATATTTATGATATGTAAGTACAAAAATGTATTTAATAAACATACAGTTTTCTTTCGACACATTTAAATCGCACTTTCAGAGTCGCGTCATGCGAAAATGGGTATTATGTCATTCCTGCTATCGTAGTTCAAGCCCAGCCTGTGTAATTTTGCAGTCTGTTCAAGCGCTACGCTGTCCGCTATAACATCACGCATGGCTTCATGGTCTCGGGCCAGACTGCGAGTTGCGCTGGCTGGGCTATAGCAACGCTGGCCGCATAAGACATAACACCTATTTTCGCATGACGCGGGTCTACAAACATCTCATAGCGTCTTGTAAATGGAAATTCTAAGCATTATTCGTTTCGATAGAATTGTGATATTTATAGCAAACTTGCAATTTCGACGGCCTATTCAGGCTTTAAGGAACGATTTCCAGACGGGCTGACCGAGTACGACAAACAGTTGTGGTTAGATAATCAAACGATTTCCCTGTTATCCTGAGACTATACTAATTCGGTAGTGTTTGTTTTCTAATCGTGAAAGCAATACTGTGTAATCATCGTTTATCGATAGTACATGGCATATTTCCCTGACGATGTATAACGATTGAGTACTAACCCTGAAATTCTACGAGACTATTTAACGCGTAATTTAAACTGGGCTAAAATGTGTGTTTATTTATCGTATGGACATGCACACCAGTATCACATCATATACGCTGTACACTGACGCAGTGATATGGCCAAAGTTTAGGGGGATTTCTATCTTATCAGCTAATGAAATATTAGAATGTATACATTCAAGTCTGCTGGCGTTATGCAAAGCTTATTTAAAGTGAAAAGCTGAGCTTAAAAGAAAAAATGTTCACCGATCATTAAGTAAGCACGAAGTCCATACCCTAACGACAAGTTACTGGCATAAATATGTGCACTTAGTACTGCTTACGCAGCTTTTTCAGAGACATAAATGCTTTTGCTAAACTGGCCACCGTAAAATGACTGAAGTACTGGTGATAATGGATAATTAAGACAAATTCAACTAAACATACACACTAACATATTAGCCGTGCACTGTGCAAAGGGGGTTTAATGCAATTGCGTACAGTGTCGTCCCAGATTAGCCTGTGCGCGTCCCAGATTAGCCTGTGCAAACCGCAGGTTTACCACCTTCACTTGATTTTTGCTAAGAATATCCGGGACGAGAGTTAACGCACCTGCCTTAAACCCCATTCTCCCAGAGCAATGCTCATATGTTGTACACCTAGCATATCTAAAAAGGTACATGTGATAGAGATATTTAAGACTTACTTATTCTTCAAACATAAACTCATCTGTATATTGTGCATATGAATCTATCTGATAGAACTGAATCTAGCTGCATATAACACAACATTCGACACAACTTATTACATCTTCTCCCTGAGATGCACAACAGTAGTGTTAACGAATAACTCGGTAGGTTTATTAAACTATCCTGACTGGATAATATCCCCTCGATGTATCGAGTTCTCTCCTTTCATTTACCCGTTCCAAAAATAATTTATTTCGTTTTCCTATTCTACGAATTTACTTTCGTTTACCAATGCCACCGCGTTACTTCCGTGTTCCTATTCCACCAATCTATTTTTTTTCGGCGTAAGCTGTATTAAGCCAGCTTTTCACCTTAGCCTGACCTTTGTTAGCGTCCAATAGAATTCAAATAAAACTTCCCGCGGCCAAGTACAGATGAATACACTTCATTGACTGCATTGGCTGATTTGAGAATACGACCAGAACATTGAAAAATTGTCCGCGTCTTTGTAACACTGTTTTACTGCGTGTTCAGCATGAAACAATTGTATATCTAATGAAAAGGCTTAATAGATAGAGCAGTTTTACACTCAATCTCGACATCAATACAGTTTGTGCGTCCACCTTTTATTTTCAGAAGATTTTCAGCGCGAGAACGTTTGCACTTAAAGGCTATTTTCTCATATTTATTACTAACTTCCATATTCCTGTCAACATGTTAACATGTTAAAGTACAGAGAGCAGTGGAAGCGAAGACTCACTTTAATGCATTGCATTTCAACTCGCGAGGTATATCGGGTCAATTTGCGGCCACTGTGTGTGAATGTCAGAGTTTACATACAGGTCATCGCTGCGTCTCTACCCTATGTGCTGATCGGAGTTCGAGGCCAGGAAAATAATCGTTACATAATAAAGATGCTATAGCGTGAACTAGGTGAACTGGAATTTTCTTTCGACCAGACAGATGTTAAATGAAGATATCCAGCGATATCATGGTATGTCAATAATAGATTCTTAATGTGTTTTACAACAATACCATGATAAATATTATTTTTAATTAATTTAACAAGAATTATGCCATCATATTGACTAATGAATAAAGCATGAGCGCAATGATTCTCGATACTGTTAAAACTCGAATCAAATAGCAACGCCAGACAAACCACTAAAACAGGTTTGTTCGAAGAACGCGCGTATAAATATTTAAAATATATACGGATACTTCGCGTGTGGCCGGTTGACTCATATGTTTTATATTCACTTCCATTCTTCTTTTGGTTTTCTGTTTTGTATCTATACGTTTATGACCAGCAAGATGTTATAATGTAAAATAAGCCGCGAAAACTCCGCGTATCATCCCGTACTGCGTTTGCTGCAGCTAAGAACTGCACAAAAAAAGACATTCGCTATCTTTGATCTCATTCATTGAAGTCTTTACCTTTCATTAACTGCAACCACAATCAACGCCGTATATCTTTTTTAAAGATATTTCTTGTTTCTAACTGAGCTTACATTAGCCAATCAAGTTTATCGCTCTTAAATGGATAAACATTAATTATATAACACACTACATGAAGTTGTCCATATACAAATATGTCTTAAATGTAAGTTATTCACGTTCTTAAGCTGTTGTATTTTAACGTATAAAAATGCGAAACTCTGATTTGTGTGCTTGTGTTTACATGTCACAACCGAATGTAGTCTGATACTATGGTAACATATCGAACGCCATAGCTGTCTTATGTTGTTACATTTCTTTCTGTCTTTTTTCGCCCATTGTCAATTAAAGGCACATTTTCACAAATTGCTAAATTTTGCAGCTGTTTTGGACAGACAAAGATGGTTGGTACCTGAATAAAGCACTTTTTACCGAATTAAAAACTCATTTTAAGTTGATATTTGACGACACCTACCTCTAAAATGTAATATTTCTAAGGTCCCAGGCATGGGAGATTAAGTGTAAGGGGCACAAACTATAATTATCTGGTGATTTAGAGAGGTTTTTTATCTGTGAACTGGAGGAAACATAACTAGAAAACATAAAAATATGCACTTGGGCACTGAAATCATTCTCATAATGTTCACATAACGTATTAAATGAGTGTCCCGTAAACTGCAGTAAGATACGTTAATAAATTTTGGTATCACACATTTAGTATGAAATAATGTTAATATTGTGTGAATTATATGCATATGACATTTTAAGTGGTCACATTATATGTTTATAATAGTGATAAGACTCATTATTTGAGAATTAAAACAGCATAAATCGACGACATTCGAATTTTTAATTGTTGCGTACATTTTGTGTAAGATACGTTAACACTCTATAGACTTAATATTCTAAATGAACACAACTTTCATATTCCAGGCTAAGATTCCTTAATCGCCTACTCTATAATGACAAGATATAGCACAAGTATTGTAATTAAAACCCCAATTAAAACCACACACCTTATGATGGCAATAAAAACTAAAAATGTTGGTTAGATACGTTATGGTAAGATACGTTAATGTGCTTTCATGTTATCAGTTTCCTATTCGTCAAAATCCTATATTTCGATTCTTTAAACCACACATGTGCATAACTAATATTAGATAGACTCGACAGAACCATGTTCTTGGGTAATAACCATAGTTTTGTAGTTGTAGAGGGTTGATTATAACTTGATATAAAGTTTGATACTGGACCAGTGGTTAATTTAATGTGTTATTACTGAGATAAGTTACCGTTTTAGAATAAGGTATTGTTAATGAATATGTGTGCTTTTTACTGCATAAAACGTAACAAACTAGCTTAAAGGGGCCTTTTCACGTTTCGGTTAATTGACAAAATTGAAAAATATTGTTTCAGAATCGCAAATTTTCGTTGTAGTTATGAAATTTGTGAGGAAACAGTAATACTGAACATTTACCATGCTCTTAAATATCCATTATTTGCATGTTTTGACGATTTAAAAACCTGAAAATTATAAAACGTTGCAACGCGAAAAGATTGAATAATTTGGAGAGTTTTGTTGTTGTCGTTAAATGTTGTGATACTACGAACATTGCTTATATATAGTATAAAATCAACGCACATTGTATAAGCGCCGATAGCCGAGTGGTCTTGGCGATAGGCTTTTACTCCAGGGATCAGTGGTTCGAATCCAGTTGAGGGTTACTTTTTTCTTTCTTTAATTTTATTCTTGTTTTTTACTGAAGCTTTTTAGATTTACTGACTTTTATCAATATAAAGCATTTAATGATAAACTTGAATATATGCTAAAATCTGTGAAAAGGCCCCTTTAACGTATCTTACATAAAGTTAACGTATATTGCACGCTCTATGTTATGTTTAGGGCACGACTTTTAACAGATGGATTTTATTCTGTCAGTAAATGTGTGCTTGGTTGATATTACAAGGGTCAAAATTACATTACAATGTAAGTATGTGTATAGTTTGAAGGAGTATTAGGCCTTGTGTTTTTGATATTGTATTTAACGTATCTTACAATTTTGCTAACATATCTTACATTTCTATCTGAGCTCCACCATGGGTATATAAGAAAGAATACAGTGATAAGGAAATAATTTGAATGTGAATGACCTGCAGAAACATGGTAATGTTGATAAATGAACATGTTAAGTAGTAGATGAGCTGTATACCTTCATGAAATGCACAATGACCTAAAGCAGTTTGTTTACAAATATTTACACAGTCAGTGTTTCATGGAGAATGTAGACTTTAACAAAGATATATAATTCTGTAAATGAAGATCGCTGTCTTTATTAATTTTCCATATCTAATAGCTGTCACTTTGTAAGTACATGATCATTTCTTGACACTGCATACAGTTTAGATGATAAAAATAATCACAAACAATATAATTAACAAGCGATGTGTTTGTGGAACACTATGTCCCCATATATTTTATCTTTGACCTTAAAGGATAACCTTGACCTTGACCTTTCACTATTCAAAATGTGCAGCTCCATGAGATACACATGTATATCAAGTTGCTATCTTCAATATTGCAAAAGTGTACATTAAATGAGCAATTTTGACACAAATATCTGACTTTTGACCTTGAAGGATGACCTTGACCTTGACTTTTCACCGCTGAAAAAGTGCATCTATGAGATACACATGCATGCTAAATATGAAGTTGCTATCTTCAATATTGCAAAAGTTATGGCAAATGTTAAAGTTGGGGCAAACAAACACACAAACCAACCAACAGACAGGGCAAAAACAATATGTCCCCACTATAGTGGGTGGGGTACATAAAAAGAACTTGACCACTAAAGTGCTCCTAATGTTAGATTTCATACGATTTATATATATCACATTTATTTAAAATTCATTGTGATCTTACTTGATTTATATGGCGACCATTATGCGCTACTTATAATGTTAGACTTTTTGCACATAAAGATTGATCATGATCTAGCTGGATTCTTTAACAGAATAAACAATGAAATAAAGTGATTTGTTTATAAGTACGTGCAGCAATTTGCAAAACTTCTCCTTTTTGTTCAGAATGTAGACTGTGTATTTTTATTAATGTAATTTTATAGATAAAGCCACTGCAATAATAACGCATCGACTTATTCATAGTTTTTAAACACAGATATTGAGCAACAGACTAGGCACAAAGTTGTTCTCTAAGAAAGATTCACACTGTAAGATACGTTAACAATTGTAGTGGCATACAATGTCAAAATAACCTTCCAGTATGGTTAACGTGGGAGGATTTGACAGTCAAAATGTATGATGTATAATTTAAACTAGTTTATGCTTAAATTAGCAAGCAACTTAAGTCAAAAAGAGTTTAGTTGCCACCAAGCTTAAATGTAAGATACGTTAACAATTTCATGTTGTTTTTTCCCATTTATTTCAGCAAGTGGTCTTGTTTAGACTTTTAAAACCTTTTCATTACTAAAGAAAGGCAAGTCAGTCATTCTTTGATAGTTTGTTCTATAAAGGGCTTTTTTCAATGCATGATATACTTTTGTAAGATACGTTAAAAAGCAGTACAAGTCCTATTATTAAAATATGAAACATTCTCTGCACACATGAACTGCAAATTATTTCACTGTAAATAAGATCTTAATAGACTTGTGGAAATACAGAGATGATTTGGAAGAATATGTTTGTCTTACAAGTACACCATACATGACAGGAAGCCATCCTTAATCTCGTTTATTTTATATATATTTATTTTAACTTTTATGATAAATTATTCCTTAAAAGGCAAAGTCATATTAAAAAACTTATCATGGTTATTTTATATCATTCCTTCACTCAAAGGAATAATATTTCTTTGGATAGTTGTCAGTTTTATAGTTTTAATTTGAAATGATATAACATATAACGTATCTTACAGAGTATATTATATACGGTTTTGTAGAGACTGCCATGTTTTATTTATAGCACACACAATGTACCCATATCCGAATTTTCATTATTCAAAGACTAAAGTTTCAATAGGTTGAATAAAAATCAAAATTTAAATAACTACAAGTTTCTGTCAAAATATAGTCTTATTATGTCAAACCGCCGTATTATCTTGTCTAAATTTGATGTTGACTTGTCAAAATGCAGTACTATTATGTCAAGCCGTCGTGTTATCTTGTCCAAATGTGGTGTTGACTGTCACACCACCATGGTATCTTGTCCAAATGTCATGTTGACTTGTTGACATAATAAGACTGTATTTTGAAAAGTGAACATCACATTTGGACAAGATAACACGACGGTTCGACATAATAGAACGGTATTATGACAAGTCAGAGCCAGATTTTGACAAGATAACAAGACTGTTTTACATAATAGGACTGTGTTTTGACAAGTCAACATCACATTTGAACAAGGTAACACGACGGTTTGACATAATAAGACTTTATTTTGACAAGTCAGCACCAGATTTGGACAATATAACACAACGGTTTGACATACTAGAATTGTGTTTTGACAACTCAACATCACATTTGAACAAGATAACACGACGGTTTGACATAAGAGGGCTGTATTTTGACAAGTCAGCACCAGATTTGAACAAGATAACACGACTGTTTCACACAATACGATTGTATTTTGACACGATAACACGACGGTTCGATATAATAGGTCTGTATTTGGCTAGTCAGCACCATATACGTGTACGTATTCGAAATACTTCAGAACTTTGGCCACATCACTGCGTCGGTGTTTAACAACCTGCGTATATAATGTAACGCTGTTCAGTGTAAGGAATTCCGGACTAGTCTCTGTATTTCCAAAAATGTTTGCCCAGTAAAATCCATATGAATTTCAAGGTCGCTACTCGGTCACTAAATATTCAGGGGAAGACTAAATGGACTATCGATTAACGTTGAGAACACTGTATTGTTTTCACGATGAGGAAAGGTTGGTTAGAAAAAAACATGTTTTTGTTTTACAGATCTCCTGAACGACCTTTTACATTTGCTGTCGTTTATTTTATTCAAAATGGAGTTGTTAAATGGCTCGACCATTAAATTAGAGATTCTCAATTAAATAACATTTTTTGTATATTCACTTTCGCAAACCGCTATTAATTGAAACATATGGCGTCTTCCTTATTTATCCACTTTATTAAAATAAGACCTATAAACATAAGATATATGCGTTATAAAGCTTTATAATAACAATATTTTTAAATATCATCAAAACTCCAATGGTAAGTATGTGTAAGTATATATGTCTAGCAAGATACGTAATTATTCCTTGCGTGAAACTACGCGATCAAATATGTAGGATCGTTAAGTCAAATTTGACAAATATTTGACCGGTACCGACCACTCTGTAAGTTTTAATTAACTTCTCTGGCGTGGTTACGTCCCTTCATGGCATAGATCCTTTAAATATATTTAACGTACATGTAATTTCGCTAGCTTACTATGTTTAAACTAGCTAGCGAGTTTAACACGCTTAAATTGTCTTATGCCAATAGTGGATATCACATACAAAAGGGAAATTGTTTGTATATATTACTTGCTAGGTAAGTGTTACATACTATTTTGCTGTTTTTGTCAATCTATTTGTTTTTAGTTAACGTGTTTAAAGTTAAGTATACATATTCGTGTTATCTGTTACATATAAATATAACCTCGCTGGTAGTGTACAATCGACTATCAATGTTTATCATGACTGTGTATTTATCCAGCCGATGCGTAAACATACTTAAGGTTCATGGGGGGGATACAATTCATTACAACTTCGCTTTGGGTTTTCTTCAATGAATGTGGTACAATATGGTCAAACTATATATCATTTTAAAGCTAAAGACGGATAGAATAATATAAACACATTTTTGACATTCAATATTTGTGTGCTTTATTCATATTTTGGTTTAAAACCAATACATTTTTACACTAATTTACAAAATCTCAATCTAAAGTTAGGAAGGATATGCACTACCTTAAGTTGAATAAATACAAAGCTATATACATATACAAGGTCAAGTTAGCAACATTTCACAGAAAATTATTGTCATAAAACAACAAATGAGTTTTTATTCAACTGCCTTTTTTCAATAAATATCCTAAACAAAGTTGTAAAAATAACTAAAACGTAACTACTTTTTAAAAATCCAGGTATGGTGGATAATAAGAGTCACAATTCTATTTCAAAGGCTTAACAATTTTGTTATTTACCTCTCAACCAAATTGCAAATTTAAAACCATCTCAAATTGAAATAAATTGCAGACGACATATACAATTGTAAAGGAATATAAAGAAATTGGCAAAACGATTGATTTTATATTTCGATTCCTTCTACCCATTTTGAAAGCGTGGCCATCGCTGTGATCCGTAGAAAAACGTGCAAAACAAATCGGTTGAAACCACGTGCAGTGGTGAGAAAACCGGGTATGTGTATACACATACCTGAGAAAACACATACTTATTTTGACAGTTGGGTGGCAACTAGTAAAACAACTATTAACATTAATCAGCAAGAGATCGCACTAAATAACAGAAATGACCACGTAGAAATATCATCACTTACCCTATTTCAAATATTTTCCAGCTGAAAATCGTCCCCCACACGTCTTTTTTTAGTTTATTTGTATTGTTTTTATGGAGCCGAAGTGCATCTCACAGAATATCCATCCAACTTCCGTTGTTTTCACTTTCGTTATTAAACACTCCGTTTAAAAGAATTATTTCTACTTTTAGATTGTTAAAGCGATGTATTATTTTATATTATCAATAGAATAGTATACCGTGATGAATTGAACGGAGTTACGTATCGATCTTCTGTCAGTCTGTAAGGTTACTATTTTATGCGCATTAATTAAGTTCATGTGATTCGACAACGATTGTAACCATTGGTGAAATGCTTCTTAAATAGTTATTGTTTTGAGTGTTTATGAAGTCTGATCGCGCAGTTTGCAAACATCAACGGAAAGATTACAATACAATGCGTTTGTCATCGTCAACCGTTTGGGATGTCAATTAGGCGATGAGTGAGTTTTAAGCATGTTTCTTTCTATTTTATTAATTTAAAAATGGCTGCCACCATGGTGATGAAATGACATGTGTTAGAGTTTTGATATTTCTAGATATGTAAACTTTATTTACTATTTAAGCGTAACTTGCCCTCGTCAATGTCGATATTATTCACTAGTTATATAATTGTCCGCCGAAATACGTGGAATAAACATGATTCAGATTTTTGAAAACAATGTATATTTCAGTGTTAAAATCGCTTTGTATTTTGATTGATTTTGTGGATGTTATGATACGTTTATGTACAAAATTGGTAGCAGTTTGAAGGAAAAACATCCTTTAAAGCATATATGTATACATTTTCAATGTGGCACTCTTCCTTTAGTCAAATTTGAGTTCAATGCTAGAGGTCCCACATTTTTCAAATGAAGCCTCTACATGAACCTTAAGCACACAGGCGAGAGTTGAGAGTTAGAAATGGGTCTTAAACAAAATGGTATTTATTGTTCACTTATAGCACCAATACTTATTTACAATGAGATAACTGCATGCATTCGAGTGATTAATGTTGAAGTCACAAACTTAAGCTTTTTAAGGAATGTGCATGTAATCCCCTTACATGCATGATATTACCGGATGACAAACGACGCAACATACCTGCATTAAACCCCATTCTCCCAGAGTGATTGTCTTGTATTGTACACCTAGCGTATCTCAATAGGTACATGTGATTGAGAATTGTAAGACTTACTTATTCTTCAAACATAAACTCAGGTGTATATTGTGCATATGAATCTATCTGATAGAACTGAATCCATCTGCATATAATACAACATTCGATACCAATTATTACATCTTCTTCCTGAGATGCCCAACAGTAGGAGGCAATCTTCAGTTTTTCAAAAAAATCCCCATGCTGACAACCACTGGTCTGCAAAACACCCTCAAAACAAGGCCCCCAGTCACAACCTGAAAATAGATTCAGAAATATTTAGTGCAGTTAATCAACAGTTTGAAAATAAAGCACACAACAATACAGAAAATGCTCTTTAAATAAATATCTGGCGTAAAATTGACCTTTTCGGGGGTTTCAGAACGTGGCCGTAAAAAAAACATTTTTAGATCAATCCGGCAATCACCTTTATCTTTCCGGGTAAGATAACGCACACAGTCGATTAAACTTTTTTGCACTGCTAACTTATTTAAACCCACTGTTGAAATCTGTAAAATATCGGCTGCTTCAAGCAGGAAGTACATGTGGTTACTTCTCACTGAGCATGTGCAGAATGTTCACTAAAATCTTGGTCACTAAGTTTCGATTTACTGAAACAAGTGCAATTACTAGAATATTGACCTTTATACTTACATTTCAGCTTCTGGAGTCAAACAGCATTTTTTAGGCCATACACCTTAAATTAAGTCCAAAGTTTTAAACACATCGAATTTTCATTTGATTTGAATTATTTGTACTCTACATTTAATTCTGAATGTAACTTGGTGGTTTTCTTCGTGAAATAACTGCCGTGTACGATGTTATACTATTATTAATGAGCATATCAGCGGCGGCATTTTCACGCAACTTTTTGGTCAGTTTTTCTGTTTTCTACCCAAGTCTAAAAATCACTCAATTTGCACAGATACAAAATGTAGGTGTAATCACATTGCCACAAATTACTCATAATGAGTGTCATCTTTTATCCTGAGTCAAAAATTGTTCACTACACTGGTCAAAGTTTAAACAAAAATGAATTTTGATAATTTTTTCTTTAAAGTCAGTGTGTTTTACTCACTTTTCATCAACGTTTATTCACATGTAGGGGTTTAAATGGTTTAAAATGCCCTATATGTTGTATAAATAGTTCAACTTAGTCTTTCTTGAATAAACATTTAGTCTGAAAGCTAAATTTAAATCCCCTATGATCAGTATAGTGGTTTAGCTGTCATTCAAAATAGTGTGTGTTTTTTTTTCAAGAATCAGGCTTATCTCCCCCTTTTGAAATGTTAATATCTCTGCTCGAATTGGTAAGAATTGAAAGGCAAAACTGTTTTTAGGTGTTTATGACACACAAATTGTCACCTTTGACTATGAGGCATTGGGTGTGAAATTCGGGATTTTGTACCTTTAGAAGGCAGTATACATTTTTTTCTTGAAAATCCCAAGGCAGACAACCACTGGTCTGCAAAACACCTTCAAAACAAGTCTCAAATAGGGCTTAAAACTGTAGACTGACTACTAATGTTAACGAATAACTCTGTTAGGTTTATTCAAATATTCTGACTGGATAACATCCCTTTTATGTATCGAGTTCTTAACTTTCTTGTTCCCGTTCCAAAAATAATTTATTTTCGTTTCCTATTTTACGAATGTATTTTCGTTTTCCAATGCCATCGTGTTATTTTCGTTTTCCTATTCCACCAATTTTAATTGTTATTGTTCTAACTGAGCTTGCATTAGTCAATTACGTTTTCACTCGTAAATGGATGAACATTAATTGGGCACATTACACACTACACGACGTTGTCCATATACATATATGTCTTAAAAGTAAGTTATTCATATTCTTCAGCTGTTGATTTGTTTACGTATACAAAGGCTAAACTCTGATTTATGTGCTTGTTTTACATGTCACAACCCGATAGCTGATACTCTGGTACTGAATCATTTACTAAATAGGTATACAGGTCTGGCATGAACGAAGTCCCCTACGTTAGCATGTATGTAGAACTGTACGGCGACATAACTTTATATTATATTGTGTTTTTTGCCAGCCAGGTCTGCTAATAGCGTAACCGATTAATCTGATTCTAGTTAAATAAGCTTTTACGACCCTCGACATAATGCATAATAAGCCATGTTTGATCGAAATAGTGCACGAAATGTGACCGACAGAAGGAGTGAATAACTTGATTGTGTCCTTTTGCAGTGCTACGGGGTAAACAGAAAACACGATGGCATCATATGGAAGACAGATTAAAAGAGCCAAATATAAGATGAAGCGTAAGTAAAGCTTACAAAAAAGAGTAACACGATTGTACTTCTGAAAATTTTGTTAGTTAATTCAGTGCGTATTGCATTATTATGTAAACATGTGAAAATTATGTGGTAATTCGAGTCGACAGCTCCACGAAAGCATAGGGGGTAATTTTTGACTTTTTTTGATACAAAATATTCATTAAGCCCTTAATTTGGTCCACAACCGCGTATAACGCATTTTATCGTTTACCTAATAAAAAGTATGATGGTGTTTAGCTAAGTATATAGGTTTGAATATACATAAGTATATTTGACCATTTACTTTTTTACATATTCTGGTATGATATTTAATTGTCAACCAACTGCGGGTAAGATTGAATATAAATGTTGCATAATTATAACAAAAATGTGATCTAAATGCGGATTTGCATACGGCGATCTTATTACAAAAAGTATACCATGTCACCGATTCAGTTTGCTTAGGTGCCAGCTCAAACAAATACAATTGGAGAGGCGAAATTTTTATAAAATTATATGAGTTGGTATTATATAAAAGGTAATTATTAGTTATAAAGTTTCAATACAGTGATATAACAGGCCATGGTGAATTATGTTTCAGTAACATACGCGAACTAACGTATTAATTGCCTGTGCCCAACTTAAGGATATTTGAATGCATTTCGTACAAACGAAATTGTTTTCAGCGAATTAAACTTCATAAGAATTAATGCCATTTTGGCATGAGTTGAATTATGTCCTATGGACAATCGCTTCTAGGAGTTCTTGATATTTTGTTACAAATGACTACTAATACTTCAGGAATTTGTTTATGGTCAATGTCACATTTGAAATCAGATGTAGATATGTCTAACATTTTATTGTCTAAAGAGACTTATCCTAGCTCCGACTCCCCTTAAATAAAATGTATGCACTGTTACACACCAAACTATCCTAATGCCCGACATAATTAAATCGGTTCCAGTAAATGGCCGACGGAATTTTATCAGTTCCATTAAATTCCGGACAGAATTTTATCAGTTCCATTAAATGCCCGACACAATTTTTTCAGCTCCATTAAATGCCTGACAGAATGTTATCAGTGCCATTAAATGCCTGACAGAATTTTATCAGTTCCATTAAATGCCGGACAGAATTTAATCAGTTCCATTAAATGCCGGACAGAATTTTATCAGTTCCATTAAATGCCGGACATAATTTTTTCAGTCCCATTAAATGCCGGACAGAATTTTATCAGTTCCATTAAATGCCGGACAGAATTTCATCAGATGCATGTCCAAGGACACAATTTGTATTTCTAACCTACTTGTCATAGTATGCAAGTAAAATACTAATTAATACATTTGATAGAATATGATGGGATATCTCGTATCATCTTAAAGGTACATCTTGTATTGTCGAAATTATATGAACTTAGACTGATTTTACACGCAGGTAATAGGCCGGTTTCATCCGATGCAAAAACTTCGCTTGAAGGAGGCTTTTCTTTCACCATGCCTTTTAAATCACCAACATTTGAAACAGGTAAGTAAATCGACAAGACATTTTCACAGTACATTCAAAGCTTATCTATGCACAAAGCGTCAGGGTGAGATTTTGGGATCGCCGTGTGTTCGTCTTGAGTCGCGCATTGTCCTTCGTGCTTCGCCTAAAAGCCTTTGTTCAAACGACTTTTCCTTGTACACCGTCGGCCAGATTTTTACCTTTAATCAGACGAACGATCATTGGTAGACTCTCTCTTTTAGCGTACTTGATAGTTTTAATGTCGTGTAGAGATGTAACGTGGTTCTCTTAATAAAAATAGTGTAAAACCTTTACCGAAAACCTGTAAGGTTCCAACTGCAGACTATGTAGTGGAGATTTATCATACTTATATACGTTTCTAAACAATCGTCTTCTGTACACAATACAATCAAAAGTAATGCGAGCAACACACAACATGTGCTTAATACGAAATTTTATTTTTTCATCTTTTTCTTAAATATGGTCTCGTTATTTGTTTTTCGACTCATATTTGTTTTAATAAATGTCTATGTTTGCAAGTATATACATTTTTATTATGACATTAATAATTTGCAGAAATGTCGTCTACAGTTGGAATAAGCCTAGTTCCATACGCGGCAACAGATGTCATAATTAAAGACCTAACCTCACAAACTATTAACACACGCTTGCAAGTCATTAGTGGAATGGACCAATTCAAACTCTACAGTCTTGAGGTAACCGTTAGTAATAAATCCATTTGAAGTGTGTTAATATTTATGTTCCAATTATGTGTCAGCAAGAGATTGATAGGATGCTCATGGTTAGAGGTAACTGTCTCAGATAGTACACATATCACGTGTCATATGCTTATAAGACTATTCCGCGTTTTTGTGCAAAATTAACGAATCTTGCTGAAAATGCTTTACTCGCCTCCGTATTGAAATGGCAACATAAAAAAACAACACAATAATTAAATGTACTGAAGCAAACGATACGTTCGTTCAAATACTAAAAACATTTCAGAATTCATCTCAAATTTATTTATTTAATGATCAAGCATGGATCGGCATAGTTCAAACTCATTCTTTGTTTCCGAATTAAAAAGTCTTTATTCACATGAAGATTACAATTTTGTAATTTGAAGATTCAGCACATGTGCATGTTCAAAATAATATTTAAAACGACTGTGAATATCCTTTTTGTCCCCTACCGGTGAAACCGGAGGGGACTTATGGTTTGCACTCCGTCTGTCTGTCAGTCTGTCTGTCTGTCAGTCCGTCACACTTTTCTGGATCCTGCGATAACTTTAAAATGTCTTCATATTTTTTCATGAAACTTGAAACATGGATAGATGGCAATATGGGGATTATGCACGTTATTTCATTTTGTTCCTACGTAAAAAATTATGGTTGCTATGGCAACAAATATTTAAATAAAATATATATAAAAAATACTGACAATGGTGGGGTTTCACCGGTAGGGGACCATATTGCTTGGCAATCTCTTGTAGACTTTTGTTATTGCTGATAATATTCATTAGCTGGTACTCGGCCGCAATGAATCAAAAGGTTCCGCTCCATTCCGAAAAATGGCGACGCAGTCTGGTGGAACAGAATGTGCGTTATAGCTCTTTATATTTAACATATTTTCTTATGTCCTTAGACATTCTTCGTTAAATTTTGCACATACGCAAATGTTCTTAAATTGCTCTGCTAAAATTATTCAAAAGATGCTACATAATTGCACAAATGGCTGCTAGAGCAAAAATTAGAATACGCGTTTAAGAAACATCTGTATTTCACACAATTTACAATATTCGTGAAAAATATTCACACATATTCTTTGGATCGTTCTCCAACACAAATATGCACATGCTTCCGCTTCAGTGGCAACAAGTGCTAGGGAAAAATATGTCTTAAAGACTTTTCTTCATCTCAAACAATTTCACACACATTTTTATAAGGTTGTCCTTTGCCAAATAACTCGCCACAGTTCCACTTTATTGCAAAATAAACCAGTTTCAGCTCAAAATAGAATGTATGTACGACAAAAAAAACAACAACATGTTCTTGTCATACATGTTACTAATGGTAACACTTGCATGGGACTGGTCATAAAAAGGATTATAATTTGTTGAGAAATATCACATTTACCATTGACTGACTATTCAATGAACATTAATAAAAACCATGATGTAACGTTGTATCACATCAAATATTTTGTATCAGTATTTATATGTGATCTCTATAGTTTAATGTTTAATTTGGGACCAAATATTAAGTTTGTCGGTAAAACCTAAGTTATAAATATCTTTAACATACTAAATATCGACTTTCCATACTTCTTCTCCAACCTCGACATGTGCTCTAACTTGCAACATGAACATCCCATATAAATGCAATTTCCGCACTTTTCAATCATCCGATACATTCTCTTGGGAAAAGATGTCTTTATTCAGACCCTGTTCGTATGGAAAATGCCGCACACAGCCCTGTAGTATTGCGTTAATGGTATTTAGGAATGATCTTCTTCTTCGGATACAGCACACCTTGTAAATAAAAGATTTTGTGCGAGCGCTTATTGCGTTGAGCCCCGTTCTTGTAAAGTTTAGCCCGATTCGACATATACAACTGTTTACGCGTGTGATATTGACGCACACTGCACAGTCTGTTTATACATTTAGCATATTAAAAATATTCATAAGACTCCATTTCTATGAAGCTGTTTTAAAGCGTTGTTATGCCTCCTTTCGAAGAAAAGGGGGCATTTAGTGATCGGACTGTCTGTCTGTCTGTCCGTCTGTCTGTCCGTCTTTCCGTCACACTTTGCGTTTAGGTTTCGAAAAATGCTCATAACTTCTATGTCCCGTGAGATATAACCTTCATATTTTGTATGCATATGTTTATGGACAAGGCCTTTCCATATGCACAAAAAATTTACCCCTGTGACCTTGACCTTGAAGTAAGGGTCCGCGTTTAGGTTTCGAAATCTGCGTTTAGGTTTCGAAAAATACTCATAACTTCTATGTTCCTTGAGATATCACCTTCATATTTGGTATCCATGAGTATATGGACAAGGCCTTTTCATACGCACAAAATTTGTTTACCACTGTGACCCTCACCTTGAATTTAGGGTCCGCGTTTAGGTTTCGAAATCTGCGTTTAGGTTTCGAAAAATGCTCATTACTTCTGTGTCCCTTGAGATATATCCTTTATATTTGGTATGCATGTGTATATGGACAAGACCTTTCCATACGAACACAAATTTTGACCCCTGTGACCTTGACATTGAACTTAGGGTCCGCGTTTAGGTTTTGAAATATGCATATAGGTTTCGAAAAAAGCTCATAACTTCTATCAAGCGTTTATAGGGGGCATACGTCATCCTATGGTGACAGCTCTTGTTTTTAAATATTTTATTGTTAATACTTTTTCATTTTAGGAGCTGCGTTACTTCGATGGTCGTTTGATGGGTGAGTTCGGGCTACAATCGCATCATGATTTGAAATAATTGCTTTGCGACAAAAACTATTCAACCGAATTGCGTTCCATTTTTGGCAGTGAAATATCACATAATTAATGAGTGCTTCACAATACATTATCCTCTTCAATAGTATAGCATAGTCACTGACTGACAATACTATTCTAGGATGGATACCACAGACTATAATCAACAGTGCATTTGATAGTTATAGCGATGTTTTCGTTTCTAGCGCAAGTGGTTTGCTACATGCGTGTATATTGCATAATTACAGAAACAACGGCGGTAGTCGGACCAAACACGATAGGTAAAAATCAACAATTTATATATCCCCAAGGTACAGAAGAAGAAGAAGTCTTAGGAGAGAAACAGACATTAACAACTAAGCACATGTGTATTACAGCTATTAAGAAATATGAGGATTTTAGTTTAGAGGTACATACTCCACGTAAAATTGTTATTTACAAACAATTAAGTATATTTTTTCTTACATATTTTGCTAACTAAAATTTAGAACACAGCCATGTAAGCTTTGTTCATAACGATTGGTTCCCCTGTGTTTATGTCGTCAACTAGCATAATGTGATGATGTCAAGCATGTGTACCTTTTTTTAGGAATTGCGGTATGCAGATGGCGTTGTGCAACAATTGTTTAAACACGAGCGTCATAATTATTTAAAGAAAGAATCAACACAAACGGATACTTCAGGATGGCCTTATCCTGTCAAAGAACTCCCTTTTGGATTTATAGGCGTGCAAAAACATTCAACAGTAAGTCAGAAATGTGTCGATGATAAAACCAAACAGAAGCAAACAATCGCCGAGAAAAGTTCGGATGATTTGTCTAGATATTCGCCTAAAAACTCGGAAATTACTAATTTACAAGAATGCAACAATCCAGGGGATGAAACAGAACACAAGACGAAAAACGTTACAGATGCATCGTTAGTATTTTCTGTAAAACCTGCACCTTCGGGTTTATCTTCAATTGCGACTTTGGAGAGGGTAGCGTCCGACACAGTTTTAAACATGATAAACAGTTTGTCTGTTGAACCTATTAAGGATGGCGCCAGCTCTTCTACAGATCATAACTTGAATACCATAGCAGCAAGTACGTTACAGTTTGATCGGCAGACAACAACATCATTTTCTGGTTCGGAAGCTGTCCTATTGACAAGCATTTCGTCAGCAGAGTGTTCGTCCTTTCAATGTAACTCATTGCCATCATCCGATGGAGCAACCCATATCTCGCCTGAAGAACCAGGATTGTTTTCAAAACGTTTTGCAACAGATGAACCGTTTTCATTTAAATGTGTACCATACTTCAGTGAAGCTATGTTGAGGAGCCCTGATCAAACGTTTACAGTAAACACTTCGTCACTAGCAAATCCCGGTATAACCCAGTTAATATCCAATCCTGTTTTTATTCCAACACTTGCAACATGTGCACCGTTTTCATTTAAAAGTGTACCAAAGTTCAGTAAAACAAATTTTATGAGCCCAGATAAAACGCTTACATTGGACAATTCGTCATTAGCAACTACAAGGACAACATCGTCGTTATCCAATCCTGTTTCCATTCCGACACTTGCAACAGACGCACAGTTTTCATTCAAATGTGAACCAAAGTTCGGCGAAGCAAGTTTGAGGAATCCGGATAAAACGTTTACATTCGACAGTTCGTCATCAGCAACTACAAGGAGAATCCAGTCGCTTTCCAATCCTGGTTCCACCCAAACAACTGTGCCTGTCACATCGAGTCAATGCCAAACTGCTTCATTAGACAATAACAATGCTATTTCTTCCATTGCACCTGTTCAAGTAACAGTCAAAGAAACATACGCAAAGGTAGCATGTAAACATTTGTTTTTATATAAAATGTAGTCTGTTAAATCTCAAACACTTTATATAAAACATAAAAACAATAAAACGTGTTAGGTTCAATATATAATTGTGCATACACGTTTATCGGATAATACATAAATTATTTTGGAACTGACCATTTCGTTGAAAAAACGTCTACTTAACCGTGATAAATTTCGTATAAGAATTAATATTTTAGCCTATTATAACTGCATACCAAACAAAAACTAGAGCTGGACAATTCTGCGAAAACGCATATGTTCAAGATGTTATACTTATTTTTGCCGTTTGCTATTCAGAAACCGGATGTATTGGAGCTGTTTGTTGGCGGCACACACAGATATACGACATTGCTGTCAACTATGACACAGGCAAAGGCAGGTTTTCTTGCAGACATATTCTTTGGAAAAGGAAACGTGCCTCTACATGTCCTGAAAGATGGATCTTTCTTCCTTGACACCGATGGAGAATCATTCAAACTGATTATTGAATACTTACGTGACGGCCGACTGCCGGATATGGACGTAGCTTCTACGAAAGGCACTTCAAGGTGTGTGGAATTGTTACTGAAATCTTTCCAAACCGCTCGAAAGTACGGGTTACATGAATATCTGCACGACCTTGACCAATATGTCCATATTCAGCGTTTCAAAGAACTTGAAGCAAACAAAAATATTGTCGAGTTCTATGCAAAACAGATTTTATGGGCGCTCAATAAAACTGACCTTGAACAAAATGGCAAGTTCGCAATCCTGTTGAAGTCAACTAAAACGACTGTAATCTCTGCTGCGTGCTGTAAACATGTGTGTCAGTTTGCTCCTGTTGATACTGTTGTTTACCTAACAAGGGACTTTAGCTTGCGAATCTTGAGTTTGTTGTGTCAGCGTCTCCGTTGCCTTGGTTATAACGTCTCTACGAATGAAGAAAGTTGTGTGTTTAGATGTTCTACACACGAGGAAGGAGACGCCGGTAGAAAGGAATGCACAAGCAGGCGTCATTTGTTGACGTGGTTTTGTCCGCTTTAAAATAAAGAAACCCTGTTGGATTGCATTAGATTTATTAAGTACTAACAGAGCTTGCTAACGTTTATCGTATACCAGTGAACTGTTTAATCATAAATTACTCGATTGTTTTGTTTCCTGTACACGCGGGTTTGTTCGTAATTTTGGTTTATGAAAACTTGTCAGAACGTGAATGGCATGGGTTCCTTATGTAACATGTTTAGTTCTAGTTATTGTGTGTGTGTTTTCTATCAAATGCTTTGATTGGTATTTTATATTGGAATGAATTAGTTTTGTTTTATTTTGAGTTGTTCTGTGTTTTGTTTTCATAAAATTAATATCATATTTTTTACAAAAGAACAACGCAATAGGTTTGTGTACTTAGTGTGTACGCATTTTAGACATCATTTTTCAGTTTTTAAGAAAGATGCATAGAATATATTGTAATACAAACATTGCAACCGTTTTGAAATAATATGATTTAGAACAAAGTATGCATGCGCTTTTAAAGGGGCCTTTTCACAGATTTTGGCATGTATGGAAGTTTGTCATTAAATGCGTTATATTGATAAATTTAAACATTGGACTTAAAACTATCTTTAACAAAAAACAATAATACAATTTAAAAAATATATATAAAATAACCCACAACAGAGCTCGAACCACTGACCCGTGGAGTCCTGGAGGAAAATGTCTTCCGCTTAGACCACTCGGCCATCCGTGCTCATGCTATGAGGGGATGTATTTTTTTAATATATATAGTAGGCAATCCTCGTAGTTTCACAAACTTTAACGACAACAGAACTTTCCAAATTATTCAATCGTTTCGCGTTTTCAAATCGTCAAAAGATGCATATAATAGATATTATAGAGCATTGTTAATGTTCAGTATTACTATTTCCTAACAAATATCATAACTTAAACGAAAATTTGCGAATCTTAAACAACTTTTTTTTTATTTCGTCAATTTACCAAAACGTGAAAACGCCCCTTTAAGAGAAAAGCAATTCATTCTAATCATCATTACATTTTCTTGACTACACAATCTTTAAATGAATAAGGGTCTTAATGACAATGTCCAAGTTGTATACAGTCATTTAAAAACTAGTACAATAAATAAGATTACCGCGTTTATTTTTTTATGAAATTATACTGTAATAAATTGCGAGCGTATGGGTGGTCGGGTTAGCTAAAGCGTCAACCACGCGGTTTGGTCAGAAGGTTAATTTTGCATTCACAAATTTAATGAAACTTAATATAGCTAGTCCGCTTAAAGACAATGCTTAGGTTTGTATTTGGGACCAGTCGGGTCCAGTCCTTGGCTTTATTTGTTGGTGTGACACCGAACTGAAATTAAGTGTGTACTTAATTAGTTAAAAATCGATTTCTGCTCGGTGTATTTTTAATAAATAAAGGCTAAATAAAGGATAAACGTATTTCTGCCTTATATATTATAAGTTATAATTAATGTATGTAGTTTCCATGCATAACAAGTTTAGGATCTCATTTCTTGTTCAGATCGAGTTCACTCAAACTAAATTTGAATAACTCATTTCACTAAATAAGATCTTGGATTGAGGCATGCGATGATATTATGTATAGACAGATTATATGCAGGCCTTGCATGGTCAAGCAAAGTTAATTAAAGTTAACTTACTAGAGTAACTTTGGAAAACTTGTTTAACTTAAAGATTTACATATATTCAAAGCGGAAGAAAAGTCTTGGAACAGCTCTGTTCCAGTTTAACTCGCTGAACTATTTCATAATTGAAAGCTTATCTTGAATTATTTTCGAAGGTAAAAAATGGCCCAATTCCACTTACGATATCGTAAATGACACTGTTTATTCAAACATTATGAGACATTCTGTAAAACAACAATCAAAGTATATCACAATAAATAGTAAGGTTTACTACACGCATACTAAACACAGTAGTGTAAACATTAGCTTGAGGAATTTGTTTGCATATTTTACTTAACGCGCAATTATTCTACAACACGTTTCTTTTTAATGTTTCAAATCTTTATTGATAAAACACCTCCAAATCAACAATGAGCCTCATAAATGAATGTTCATGACCACGCAAGACATTTACGGGGAATATTTATTTCACTTTCAACGTACATCAGTGCCGTACATTGTTGTTTACATGAATATGTGTATTTGCGTGTGATAGAACAGTTTATTTGTAATAATTTTATCCTCTAATCCATCACCTTGATGAATTGATAAAATCATTCTGCAACATGGTTTTTTGTAATACATTCTGCAAATCAAATGATCATACTTATCGACAACTTAAGGAGCTAATGACACGATACAAATAATAAACTAGAAATGGCGCGGCAGAGGCCGACGCGTATCCCCACGCCGCATGTTTTACCCACGGGGCACCCCAGGTTTGGTAATGGGGTCATGTATAGTTGAGATTGACCTTATTGTCATAAGAGATGTTCAGTATCAATTGGAAGTGAATTGGTGTAGAAATTAAAAAGTTAGCGTATAATAACATAAAACAAGAGATTTGTTTGTCAGAAACACAATGCCCCCTCCTGCGCCGTTTTGATTTATTAAAAAAATCATTATGCAGGTTCATTACTTACCTCCCTTTAAAGCTTAATTCTTGCCTTGGATTTGTGTTTTTTTACCTTTGACCTTGAAGGAGGACCTTGACCTGTCACCACTAAAAATGTGCAGCTCAATGAGATACACATGCATGCCAAATATCAAGTTGCTATCTTCAATATTGCAAAAGTTATGGCCAATGCACCATACCGAGGGCATAAAAATTAGTGAAAATCTCTGACCCGGCCCCACCCCGACCCCCATAACTTTTGACCCAGGGGTCAGATCAAAATTCCAAATTATGCAGGGTCGCACAAATGCTCATAGCTACCATGTGTGAAACTTTCAAGTTTCTAGTGCTTATAGTGTAGGAGGAGAAATTTGCCAGGACGGACGGACAGACGGACGGACAGACAGCGGAGATAACCACAATATCCCCACACTTTTCAAAAAGCGTGGGGATAATAAAAACACGTGTGAGCATTAACATAAACATAAATTATCAAGAGATATCGTTTGATAAAAACATTTGTAAACATAATTATAACTATGAAAAAGCAAGCTAACAATTAAGTATATTCCATTTAAACAAAAATATATTTGTCATTTTATATTTATAATTTACATTAATAAATATTTAAATTAAGCATTAATTAAAATACAATAACATGTGCGATAAAAATATAATTCACTACAATTAGTAATTTAAAATAAATATGCAACAAGCTTTATACCATGAATGTGTCAGAAACATTATAAAACCCAAACAACAGCTACGCGGACTAAGAAGATGTGAATATATGCTGAATATTTAATAGTTTACAAATATTCATTTCAAACAAACAAAAATGGTTACACATAGAATTGTATATAACATTTATCATATGTACACATTTGAATGGAATTGGAACGACAGACAATGTCGTATGTAGTTATTTTCCATCTGTATAAATACAGTTGCGTTTTGTCGGACGAACATAATTTAATTGTACATGACTAAGCAATAATAGCATTATGGCGAACATGGAAAATCTCCGATTATAGAGTTTTATTTGTTAAGCGCAAGTAATAGGATGACATTTGAAAGGTGTAGGATATAAGGTACATTTGAAAGGTGTAGGATATAAGGTAGCAGAATATACAATGTGGTCTCTTTCAATATACTCTAAAAATATGTAAGCAAATATAGTCACATTTCAACGAACGTTGCTTTAGATACATGCACTTTAGCAACGAAATGTTAAATCTCTTCAAATACACACAGTTATAAATTAATTTAATTAAATATAAGCAGAAATCTTACGATACACATCATAATTTATTATTGTTTCGTTAGTTGTCCATTGGGAATCGTAAATGCATTAAAAGATCCTACTTATGTAACGGTATACACAACAAATTATCATTTTAATAGATTTAAGAACAAACATGAAGTCTATAATAAAACCTAATAAAAGCAAATAAAAAAATACAAGTTAAATCTGGCATCAATAATGATTGAAACAAAATAAAATTCTTGTCATAAGAGATATTCGCCAAAATTATAACGATAACAGCTGCAACCAATTCTCAACACGGCCATAAATGTTAAAGTAAATAAAAAATGGTAATTGCAATACGACAATTACAACAGCACATCAATTTTAATTAATACGAACTAAATGTAAAATTTAACTTGAAAATCACGTATCACTTAATGTCGACATGAACCCATTTGTATGTGTATCGGCAACAGCACTCAGTGTAAAGATATTATAGAATAACAACTCATGTATTATATTTTTAAAAACGTACAGAAAGAGACGTTAACACGAACAAACGGCATTTAGGCTAACTATTTTCATAGAATGCAAAACGATTGTACTTTTCACTTAGTATTATAGTCTAAAAAACTAATCAAATCAAATTTCAGGATACATCCTTAGTGTTTTTCCTAGGAGAGCAAAGGGGCATGGCGCATTACTTTAAAAAAGGGCATTTTAGCGCGCAGTTTAGGCAAAAAAGGGCAAAAACGTTCCCGGAATACCTGAATTACGGGGAAACATGTAATCGCATCAGAAGCAGTTGTGGAATAAATAACATATAAACAAGCACATTTAATGGTAATAGATGTATTTAACTTACTATGATTTATATTAATATATTTACCTTGCAATGAACATTTAAGTTCCATGCTGTTTCAATAAACTGTACAGCACGACAAACATAATAAAGCAATATATGCATATGAATCTGATTATGCACAGATCCACTAACATATAAATGAAACCATGTTTGTCTTATCCCATTTTCTAACAATAATCTTGACGGATGTTTAAAATAACATTGCGAGTAAATTGATCGCTCACAATATGCAAACACTCGTTTCCGTGACATACATCCACCGAGAAGATTACAAATAAATAAATAATGTTGTTGCTATCTAAAACATTTTTATGCGTCGTTGATTATCACAGACATTTCATCTATTCTTTCTTAATGTTTAATCCCCATTATTAATTCGATCGTTTACGACGTTATTTGCCATTTTTGCCGAGTCACAATTTAATTCTGTATAGTCCGCCATGTTGATAAAATGTCAAATGATGTAAGCGACAGGTGCGCATAGCAACGTTAAATCGTATACGCGATTCGCATTTTGTTAAATTAGTATACGTCTCAGTAATTATTTTAATAATTAGATCTAATTATCTTAAAGACGAAAACGATAAAGAATAAATTTGTTTGTGATTTTAAATGTAATTATGCGTAAAAATATATGTTTTGATATAACTGAATAATGCATGCAATGCACAATTGATTTGATCCTTTTGATTTGTCAATTTCATCTGTTACATTATATCAAGCCATGTTGTAAACGTCACTGTCGCATTATGTAGAATTATGGTGTTGTCATCCGATCAATTATATCACTTAGAGGTCAAATGCCCTTTGAAACAATGCATCATAGTGTGTACCAACTGTATCTGAAACAATGACTCAATCGTCTTCCAAACGTCATCTCAAAAAGACAAAAATACATGAAGTGTTCATATATAAATTTCATTCAGTATTTTAAAAGCGCACTTCAAATCCGTAGTTAAGCAGGTTAGCCTGTTCGGACCATGCGGCGTGTGTGGCCCCGTCCATTTCTCCGGCCAGGCGGTTGTCGGATCTCAGCTGGTGATTGCCGCCGCCGATCTTTGACCCACATTCGGGGCACTTGCTTTCCATTGTTGCGCCACCACAGTCCGCTATGGCGTAAACGTGACC
Source organism: Dreissena polymorpha (assembly GCF_020536995.1). NCBI lineage: Eukaryota > Metazoa > Mollusca > Bivalvia > Myida > Dreissenidae > Dreissena > Dreissena polymorpha. The sequence goes on along the minus strand of NC_068360.1, from coordinate 77,039,261 downwards.
TGTCAAGTACAACAGCGTAGTTGCAATACGAATCTACGTAGATAGATGTTAAACGCACACTAACGTCAAGTGATAATTCAATATTGTAAAAATCAGACCCTGTAAAAATCACACCTAACATGCTTATTTATTTACTGATTGTGAAATTAGAAATTAGAAAGTTAAAAATATTTCCTGAGAGGTGTACATCACCGGCATATGCATCATAGCATTTGAGTCAGGTTCAAGTATATTTTGATAAATACACGTGAAATAAATAACACATGAACTGTTGTTCATCCCGTTTTTGTACCAAAAACAAACATATAACACTATGTGTTTTATATATTAGTCTTTTAAATCGGAATCAAATAAAATAGGACTCGCTCTGTGAAAATTGGGTTTAATGCATGTGCGTAAAGTGCCATACAATATTAGCCTGTGTAGTCCATACAGTCTAATCAGAGACGACACTTTCCGGTTTAATGATATTTTTTGTTATTAAAAAGTCTCTTCTTAACAAAAATATAGTTTAGGCGTTAAGTGTCGTTCCTGATTAACCTGTGCGGACAACTAATCTGGGATGAAACTTTACGTACACACATTAAATCCCAGAGCACGGCCTAAATTTATAATATAATATTCCACAATGGTGATTATTGTATCATTTGTTCCATTTAAAAAAAACGTGAGCGTATGCATAAAGAAACCCGACCAAAACAATAACAATTTTAGCGCGCAATCTTGGTTTCAAGAATCAACGTGTATCAAGCTAAAGTAATTGAAAAATTAAATAGTTATACCATTTGGACACTTAAACCAATGTCCTGTCGTTAACTCCATTGCCTTAACGATCATGATGCGCTCCTCGTCAGTTATGCCGAGCTCTGTCAACGGGACCAGCTTCTTCAAAGCATCGATGCATGTCCGAACAGAAATCTTCATTGCCTCCGAGTATTTCTCCAAACTGTTGAGCATATTTTCCGCCTCTCGAATTTTAGATTTCATTGTAAAATCTACTTTGATACGTTTTTCGTTGGCCTTCATCTGGTAGAGCATCAGTTTCAAGTAATCTCTCGAACGTTCCATTTCAGCCTGTGCATCGTGAACTTCTTGGTCGGTCATTATGGACCGTTCTTCAAGAACCCAATCGTAAAAATTATCTAGGTGTTTCAACGCCTTCTTTCTCTCTGCTTCATATGTCAGCCCCTTCAGTTCTCGCCAATCTTCTTGCAGTGTTTCTAATGCAATTAGCAGATGTGTCTGATTCAGAAGTGCAGCCATTGCATTTTCGGACTTAAGACTTACGATATTGTTTAGGCGCTTTTTAATCAGCAATCTTGTAGTAAGCTTTGTTATCTTATCCTTGTGCTCCTTTATCTCAGTCTCTAATTGATTAATCCTCAGATCGTTACCTAGCAGAGTTGCCTTCACAGACTCAATATCCTGAATTGTCTGATTAATTAAGGCCCGATACCGCGTTGTTTTTCGTATAGGGGTTTTGCACAAAGGACACTCTTTCAATTTAATTTCTCCCCGCTCATCAGGCTTCGTTCTCATGTATATATCCATAGCATTGACCTCTATGATACATCGATTTCTACAATCCTGCATCGCGACAAACCTAGCGTTTGGTTCATCTTCATCTCCAAACAATATTTGGGTCACCTTTTCTCTGTCGCAAATCCTACAATCGGTTGGACATGGCTCTCCGCAAATACCGATGCATTGATGGCCACAAACCAACTGTTTTTTACACGGCTTATTACAAGGCGGACGATCACATGGCTCGCTGCACAGTTTACGACATTTGTAATGATCGCACTGCCAAGTGCACGGCTCCCTACAAGGCACACACAATTCGCCACATCGTTTTCCGCATTTACTGTGCTGACATCTATTTTCACATGGACGACCACATGGAGGACATAAGCTACAATTATCTGTACACTCATGACCACAAACAAGAATTCTGTTGCAACCACTTTGACACGGTCTATGCAATCGACCCTGAAAGCATTTGCCGCATGTTCCGTGACATCTATGTTCGCACGAAAGCATTCTATCACACGGCGCTGGGCAAAGAGCGATATCTTGTTGGTGACATTTGATTTTCCCAGTGTGTCCACATGGCCATGTCTTCTCCACATCAACCGCACACTCCTGTGTATGTTGTTTTCCGCATTTGGCCTGACACTTATGACCGCATGGCAGTATTGACTGACAGGCCGCCTGACACTCGAAGTCCTGGGGCTTGGTGGCGCAAGGAACCTTTTGCGAATGTCTACAGCGCGGGATTGTTTTTTCAACCAATTCTTTACACGGTTGGCATGCCTTTGAGCATGGGAGCGGACATTTGTGAAGCGATTCGCAAATGGTTTTGTTGCATCGTTTTCGGCACCTCTTTTCAAGATGTTCGGCATCTAGCACGTGACAAAACTGCTCACACAAATGCCCACACTCAAGTCGCGTTCCGCATTTTCTAGCACACCCTCCTTCGGGTGCATTTTGGAAATCCTTTGCAGTCTTTGCAACTATCTGCTCGTCAGCGTCAGGATGATTCTGACATCGTAGTAGTAGACCATCGCCAAAACACCCTCTTTGTTTCATATCAATGACCATTTCGTTCCACAGTTTTGAATTATTTCTGAGGAGATCAAAATTTCCAATGGCGTAAAACCCTTTCTTCGCCCTTGACAGTGCCACACATGTACGATTTTCGCTTTTCAAAAATCCAATCGAATTATCGTTGTTACTTCTAACAAGTGACAACAAAATGATGTCATTTTCTTCGCCTTGGTAATTATCCACAACTGTAAGTCGTACGCCTTCGAATTCTGACCTTGGCATCATATTCTTTAGACAAAACAACTGGCCCGAATACAGTGTAAGAACGGTTATCTGATCTGGTTTGTACCCTTGTAGTAAAATGTACCTGCATAGGCCAACTAAAAATTCAGCCTCGTGAACATTCGAGTGACTTCTTAAGTCGGCATCGTCGGATTCTGTTTCATTATGATTAATAAAAAACACGTTCGAAGAAATACCTTTAATTGAATCGTATTTGCGAACGTCTGGGTGATCTTTAAGATCTGGATAAATGTACGTCATAAGTTGAGATATTTCTGGTCTCATTCGGTGCTGAAGTTCAAGACAATCGCACTGAATTCCGTTGTCAACCATTCGTTCAAACAGGGAAACATCCAGTTTATACTTCTTCGCAAGTTCAAAAACCGTTGGGTTTGGTTTCAGCTGCTTGTGATCACCTATTAAAATCAGATGTTCACATCCGCGACTAAGGGTGGTCACAATATGAGCCTCCAGTACTTCGGCCGCTTCCTCCACCACAATGATTCTCGGGCGTATTTCTTGCAACACTGCTTGGTATCTGGCGGCACCGGTTGTAGTCATTCCAATTATTCTAGAATGCCTCATTATTTCTTTGTCTTCTTGCATCAGCGCCTCACGATATCTTTCAGCAGCTCTTTCAAATTCGTCTTGTGTTTCTTCTATCTTTCTCAGTTGAACATCCCTATATTTTTCAATCCAAAATCTGTACAATTTCCATTTGTCTTCTAATGACATTGTCCACATATCAGTTATAGCATCCACGTCGTTTGGTGTCATCACTTCGTTGGACGATAGCTTCTGACGTACTTTCCTTTTCTGCTTTTTCTTTTGCTTTCTTTGCGTTTGCCATTCTTGGTTTTGAACACCCTTTGGCATTTCGTCCATCTGATCAATATCGAGGGCTACATTCCTCTGTGTTGCCTTCGTCGCAAGATTAACATGCATGTCGATTCTTTCTTTGCGAGTCAGGTTGACGTCCAGCAAACCGTCAATTATCGCATTGATTTCATCCTCGTCGTCGTCTTCTTCTCCGCGTTCATCAATTTGTCGTTGAGCTTGAATGTTATCCACTTCATCATCAGCGTCGATAAACTCCTCCTCAAGAGCTCCAACATCGTTAACGTTGAAGTCACCAGCCATGTTTCTTTCCATTTCAATAACAGGTGCGAGGTTACCAAGCTCTAGCCACTCAACAATTACGCAGTTCTTGAACACTTCTCTCATTTCATGGTACATCTGCATCATCATTTCGAATCTTTCTATTAGCAAATGATAATGCGGATTACCCATATATGGCCGCAAAAAATCTTCGTGCATGATGGAATTTGTGACGAGCTGAATTTCCTCGCTGACCTTACGAATATTTGCAGTCAACGCATCCATTTCAAATTTGGCTTCTCGTCTTCCTTTAAACACCTGAACAGGTATTTTACGCTCGTGTCTGAAGCGTTGTCGAAAGTTGTGCAGGTTGTAAGGCTTTAGAATCTCACTGTTACTTCTCCCTCCAACCCTCACAATATCCCCTTTGTAAAATCTTACAATCCCTTCCAAGAATTGGTCCAATGCGTGATTCGTATAGCAGACTATCAACATCGGGCGAGGATCGGGTAAACCTGTATCTGGATTCATCGTCCACGCTTCTTTGTTGTGAAGCAGTGCCTTAACGATTTTAAGTCCGATGTACGTTTTCCCTGTACCCGGCGGTCCTTGGGTGATGACAAATTCGTTTGAAAGCGCAGTTCGAATCGCACGATATTGAGATGAATCAAGATGCAACAGGTCCGCTGTTGGCCAATCGTGTGGATCTAATACCTTGACCTTTTCCGCTTCTCTTGAATGCGGACTGAAGTCGTAAGGCACTGGTGCATCGTCCTCCTCATCTTCGCCAAGCATGATTTCAAGCGTCTGTTTGTCTTTGATCACGATGTGTTCATCAACCAGTGGACGCAGATCGTAATTAGTGTTTGGCCTCCGCCTCAAGTATGCTGGTGGCTGCACATTACTTTCACATTCAATTATATATCTCTCAAAAGGAAGATCCCCACGCCGGACACTCTGTAAACCTTTCAATACATGTTTGTAGGACTCGAAGTAAGCGGTTGTTTCGGCCATTGTGAATAACTGATTCATCATGCCGTTTATCTCTCGATGGTCCTTTTCAAAGCGAACTGTTAAAATGCCTTTCTGAAGCGTCTTAATCTCGCGAGCAACAACGGTAGCAAACAAGAAATTTCTGAAGTTATCCGATGACAGGCACAACAATGACCCAAATATGAGACGCTTTGTGGATTGCCATCGCACATTTCCCATTCGGCTAGCATCAAACTGAATCACGTGACACAGGCCATTTTCACTGCAGTGCGGTGTGAGAATTCTTGTGTTGTGGTATATACGCACATCTCTGCCTTTCTTTTTGCGGTTTTCCTGAATGGCTTGGATATATTCACTTACGCCTTCCCGAAGAGGAGCTACAAAATCTTCTCGGAGAAGTCTGAATTGCACGTCTAAGTAATGGTCCAAGTCCTGGTACTTTCCTCTGATTTTGTTTGCCCTCAAATACCGATCGTCGTCAGCCTTAAAAGAATAGCGTTGTAAATAAAATGTATCCTTTTAAACATTTGGTGAGTTTCATTATCCTTTAAATGGAATGAACATCGAAATAATATGAACAATAAAAACAATTGACCCCAAAAAAACGTTATTCTAGGGAAAAAACTGATGGAAGGAGCATTGTTAAGATCAAACATTGACTCAGTGAACAGTTACAAATACTACTGTTGTGCGACCAAACGTTGAGAGTGGGGCATACTTGGCAAACAATGTTACAACAAATCAGCAAATGTAAACAATGAATGCCTTAAATCATCTTAATAGAGCTATTTAAACAAACCTGCATATCATCTCTTTGTGGAAATATCTCAATGTCTCGAAAGTCGTTGGGTGGGTTTGGATCCTCCTCCGCGAGTTCTTCTCTTCGAATCGCTTCTGGAGTTTTTCTGCATGAAAAAGCAAAAAAAAAAGCCTTCTAACATCTGTATTGTTTTCTTGTGTTTTACATTATACAATCATTTAAATTAATAAAGTACATGTAGTCATGTAATAGATTTTTAAACACTCAATGGTGCTATTAAATATGCGAGGATGTTGTGTTCAAAATTAACGTTAAAATTCCAGATAAACATAAATAATAAATTATGCGGTTAAAAACAATAAAATATGACAAACGAAAACACAAAAATGTACTTTTTTGTTCGATTTTTGAGTCGCTTTGTCAAGAGCTCTTTCATTTCTGTCAATTCTTGAAAACTTTCCAGTGTTTCCTTGTCTATGATGTTTTTATTCCCTCGCATTTCATCAATCACACCTTTCATTACCTCATGGAGTCCTGTTATTTAATATATAAAATACGCAGTTCATGTGTTCAAACAAACCATGCACCATTTGTGATATTTAATTATGCTTGTGTAAAATATTGATTAAAATCTTATAAAAATGGATGACGTAAAAGCAATAATACAATCTATTAGGGTCGCAGTAGTTTAAAGGATATGTTGCCAACCCCGCCACACGCTAAAATACCAGTCATGGTGCGTTCCCACAATATCTTCTTTAACGACATCAAGAACTTGTTAAAATCAGAAAACGGACTCAAATGCATTTGGCAATCCAGATTTCAACTTTAAAGAAATAATGGTAATGTCTAGGATCAAAACTAGAATATATAGTTAAACTGCAAATAAATATTTTTGGATAATGGAAAGATGACGTAATAAACTAGTGTTTTCTCGATATAAAAATACTCACCGAAAAATTCGCCGATCGATGTTGGATTTTTGTCCATGATTTCATGTAAAATAGTTATCATGTCCTTAATCGACTTTTTAAAGGCATTTTGTCTCTGGTGAATATCTTCAGTGTCGAAAAACAGAGTCATTGCTGAAGAACAATATGGTGTACATTAGAAATAAAATTGGCCGCGATCTGTAAAAGAGGGTTTAATGCATGTGCGTAAAGAGTCGTCCCACCTGTGCAGTCCGCAGGCTAATCAGGGACGACACTTTTCTTCTTAACTGGATTTTGTTAAGAGACTTTCTTCAAACAAAAAAAATCATACACGCGAAAAGTGTCGTCCGCACAAGCTTATCTGGGATGACTTTTTACGCACATGGGTTAAACCCCTTTTTCACAGAGCACGGCCCAAATTCATGTGTGCACTTTAAATCCGTATATGCACACACTAATTGTTAATGCTATATTCTTAACGTAAGCAAAACAATCTAGATACAACATCTGACCTACTTGAATTAGAGAGCGGACACTTAATTCGGACCGACCGACAGACAGACCGACCGACAGACAGACAAGCTCACTTCTATATACCCCACTAAACCTCGTTTGTGGGGGTATAATGACAGATTAGAAAATGCATGCGTTATTTGAAAATACGTAATACTTTTTAAGTTTTAATACAACTTTAACGCACCCATATCGAAAAATTTCGCTTCAGTCATTATGATCCGAATTATATTTAGGCCCTGTGACTGCGAGTTGCACGTCCACGTCTTTGCGAGCACACTCATGATTAGCTGTAGAAGTTTCTGATCGTGAGCGGACTCTTGTATACATTCACGAAGCTTTGTTTCCGGATTAGAAAGCGTCAGCACGCAATCTGATTCTTCTCGTTTCTCGAGCTCTTGAAGAAAGCGTCTATCCAGCTTCCGGCCGCCTCCGCGACCGCCGCCGCCTCCTCGACCGCCTCTACCCCCTCGACCTCCTCGACCAATTCCACCTCTGCCTTCACCGCCGTCTGCCCCTTCCCCGCCCCTTCTGGCGCCCCTGTCCGCCTGTTGAGCGCCACGTTGTTGCATTTGTCCGGCGCCTTGCCTGATGCCCTCGTCATCCCAATCGTCATCATCACTGAGATCATCCTGACGAAACCCTCGGCCTGCCCGGATATTGGCACGTGGAAAGAGTCTGAAATAAATATAACAAAAGCTGAATAAAATCTAATTGAGACGCGCTCTGAGAAAAAGGCTTTTATGCATGTGCGTTAAGTCCCAGTTTAGAATTTAAAGTTTGCACAGGCTAATCAGGGACGACAGTTGGCGCTTAAATTATATTTTTCGTTCAAATGTCACCTCTTATCTCAGCGAAAATCCAGTTAAGGTGGAAAGTGTCTCCCTTATTGGCCTGTGCGTACTGCACTTTACGCACATGCATTTAGCCCCATTTTCTCAGAGCGAGTTTACATGGGTGTAAATGTACCGGTAATTTCGGACATACCGGGAAACAAAAATATGTGGTTATTAACCATGACAAAAAGCAAAATAATATGGGGGCTGTGATATTAATATATTCCTTCTTGTTCCACGCAATCAGAAAGCAAAACATGCATTGTGGATATTTCAGTCCACATAATCAACACATTAGCAGTTATGATGCATTATACAGTTTAATTAAACAATATATATGGCACTATTTTCAGGATTATATAATCAAAAGATTCGCGGCTTTCGATGAACAATGCGGGCTCATATAAATATAACCCTTGAAAATGTTACGTATTAGTACACTACTTTGATAGTTAATGATTGTATCTCACGATTAGAAACATAAATCGTTACATTCAATGTAATAATTAAGATCTGGATAAAATTAAATATTTCATGCTTGCTTTCGGTTTCGGTTTACATAATCTTAGTAAAAATTGTTTTATTCTTGTTTATTCGTTGCGTTGTCTTCTATTGTAGGTCATTCGCCTTAAATAACGAGCTAACCGTTGTTAACAAAATGTATCGTCAGGTTAAGTTTCATATTTGCATTAGTATAGTTAACAAATTCATTGGTCTCCTGCTTTAGGTGCAAAACTAGAACACTTATATATTGGCCAGGATCTGTGAAAAAGGAATTTAATGTATGTGCGTAAAGTGCCATACAAGATTAACTTGTTTAGTCCGCGCAGGCTTATAAGGGACGACACTTGGCGAATAAACTGTATTTTTGCAAATAAAAACTTTCTGTAGACGAAAAATAAAGTGAAAATTGTCGTCCCTAATAAGCCTGTGTGGACTGCACAAGCTAATTTGGGACGACAATTTACGCACATTCATTAAACCCCTGTTCATAGAGCACGGCTCATATTAATTAATATAGACGTATTACACAAGCGCATTATACTAAATCGAATAGAGACGTATTACACAAGCGCATTATGCTAAATCGAATAGAGACGTATTACACAGGCGCATTATACTAAATCGAATAGAGACGTATTACACAAGCGCATTATACTAAATCGAATAGAGACGTATTACACAAGCGCATTATACTAAATCGAAAGTGGCACATGTTTCATTTTTTCTGAAAATATTGTGCAATCCCAGCTCTATTATATTTCCATATCATGTGTTCACAGATAACAGGTTCATTGTAAGATCAATTCATACGTCAATGAACGCAAAACGGGTTGGGAGTAATATGACAACAATTCGTATTGTAATCTATATGACTTAGTACATTGTAGTGTTAACATAAATATCCGCTTGAGGTTACACAGATATTTAAGGTTACTTCGTATGTTGCTTTAAATGAGTCTCGTTTGGGGAAAACTGGGCTTAATTCATGTTCGTTAAGCATACCATATTAGCATGTGCAGTTCGCACAGGCTAAGCACGGACAACACCGTCCGCCTTTAGGGATTTTTTCGTTTAAGGGAGGTCTCTGTTAATAAAAATCGAGTGTGTGCGGGGAGTGTCGTCCCTGATTAGCAAGTGCGGATTTCACAGGCTAATCTGGTTGGACACTTTTCACACATGCATTAAGCCCCGTTTTCCCACACCGATGTGTTATGTATCTTCGACCACATACATTGCTGTTCTTCCTGAAACACATGTTAATAGTTTTGGATTTTTGGAACACTTTATACAGTATTTTTATTTAATAGCAATCTCGTTGCAATCTACAAGCCAATTTCTTATTCCATAGGCATGAATTTAAAAATAAAACAATTGTATGCAAACGTTATATTTCATGTAAGGTATTATCTAAATTGATTTGAGGTACAAAATAAAATTATAAAATAACAAAATGTATTCAAATTATGATTAGGAAGACACGAATTACAAAAACAGCTCCTAAGTGCATAAACCAATGTCCTCTTTTCTGAATAAAGCAGAAAACATTCTTAATTATAATGAATTCATAAAAAACTGCTTAAACAGTGTATGACATGCAAACGTCTACAAATCCGTTTCAGGTTAACGCGTTTTATTTCAATAAGGAAGTTTTCATGCTATTGCATGGACTTAGCAAAATCAAAATGGCACGCACAAGAGCAACGTAGAAATGTACGTAATGTGATTAATATGCCATCTGAGAGAAACGACGCTGCGGGCGTATGCGAACCTCAATGCAGTTTTATATGTTCATCCTGTAGCCTACAGCACAATTACAATGCGTGTACACACGTTTACTGTGTACATTCTCATCAGTCTGCAGTGCATCTTATGGATAATACACCTTTATTTATAGATACATGCATCAAGGTTAACACTATCATGCATCAATAAAATCAATAGAACAGAGCTAGATTACCGCATGAATGTTTCATTCTACGTGTATTACGTTCAATGGATTTATACACATCTTGGGTTGTTTATTGTATAACTAACAGCAATGTTGAACTCGTGTGAGAGGTAATTCAAGCATGGGGCTGTTTACAGACAAGTACACATAATAAAATTAAGTACAAATTCAAACTAGTTTAAGTCAAACATGACCCCTCATCTTATTCTGTTACATGTGTCTATATGTACATAGTATCTTCACGCGTTGGTCAGCGATTCATTTAACAAAAGTATTTGCTATTGTTTATTTACAGTAATATATGAGTGTATGAGTTTGGAATAGTGCATGTTAGTAACAGACATAAATCCTTTAAATACTCCAATACGAATAGGTCTATAATATGTTTCTAGTACTCTATATAGAGAAAATAATTGCGCTTCCAAATTACAATACCTTACATCTTTTTTGTACAACGCAACATAACGACTAAACAAGTAACGTATACGCTTTTCGGTATTTGACACATAGTATTTAACTTAACTCAATCTGATGACAGCAGGATTTTGTGTTATTTACGTTTTCTTTATTTGTTGAGGTTATCTTATGTATCGTGCTTTTTATTTTTTATTTTATCAGTATTACAATAATCACCGTGACAATATAACACGAAATAATATTTTTTAGATAACACCGTAAGTAAATATTACAAAATTCAATAAAACTGTCAATGGCAACCAATATCAATGATACTATTCATTATTCCAAACAAAATAATTCTGTCTTACCTTTCTTCGCCCCGATTTAACCTGTTCGCCATTTTCAGGCAAATATTGAATGGTAATTCATGTAATCAAAATAAGTTCCATACTAGAGTAGGTACGTATCACATATTCAAGTACGTGCGTTCCCAAATTAACACTCCTTTCTCAACTTCATAGGAGAAACTGAAGGGATTTACGCCACCCGATTTTCAGAAAACGGTGAAATCGAAAGTAGGAATTCCGCGCAAGCAGAGCGTAGCATTTAATAAGTACGTACAAACAGGGGTAGTTATTACTACATAGCAATAATAGATGTCAATGCCAATCACAGATTTTACGTCGATTGGTGGAATAATAAAGATAGCATGTAAGAAATTAAACAACAAAATGCTGACATACATAATATGAAAATATGAGAAAATGGTCAACAGCCTATTAAGGCATATGGGCCTATACGCATTTAAAAAATATGTAAATTATATAAGTTTTATTTTAGATAGTATATATTAGTAAACACTGCATACCTGTAATAATATGAGCCGCGTTCTGAGAAATCTTAGCTTGATGCATGTGCGTAAAGTGTCGTCCCAGATTAGCCTGTGCAGTCCGCACAGGCTAATCAGGGACGACACTTTCCGCTTGTCTGGTATTTTTACTTTCAAGGAAGTCCCTCCTTACCGAAAATCAAGTTTAGGCGTAAAGTGTCGTCCCTGACTGCACAGGCTAATATGTGATGACACTTTACGCACATGCATTAAGCCCAAGTTTCTCAGAACAAGGCTCATATAATATGTTTTAATTTAAATTGTTTAAGCATAAACTAACTACGCTAACAAGCGTAATCAACATGCATCGTTATCAAATGTGAATTGTTCAATTGTATTATTATCTTCTGGTGCTTATTATAATCAGAGTAATTTTATTTCAGTTTGCATGACCATATTTTTGCTGCTTCATTTTTACTAGTTAATAATGTCTTTGCCTATATCATTGTTCATTGTTTGTTTGAAAGAGACATATTTGGGGATATTCTGGTTTTCTTGCGTTACCACTAATTTTACTTTTTTGTTTTTATTAATGGATATTCCTATTGGATAAGATTAGTTAATAGTTGCGAGGCTACTACTATTATTTGATATTGCTCATTCGCAATTTTACTTTGAATATCTTGTAAAATCGGATACAGTGTTTACTTTGTTCCCATGAAGTTCTTGCTTTTATATTAATAATCAGTCTTTATAATATTTTGTTCACCGGCTAGAGCAGTTATTGGAGCGCTGGAATAAAAAAAAAAAGCCTCCCTGATTTAATCCTCGGCCCGACCAAGTATTTTGTGTGTGTGGGGGGGGGGGGAGGCGGGGGGGGGGGGGGGGGGTAACGTCATGAAATCATTTCTACGGCCGTTCTTCACCTAACCATGATTTAAGTTGGCAAGTTGTACAGTGGTCAGTTACTGTCGTAAGTATGTGCACATAGTACTGGTTAACCACATGAACAGTGTGTGTTGGTAAACTGCCCGCCTTGACATTAATGAAATACTGTTGAAAACTGAGAAAACTCCAATAAACATACATAAACAATAATACTGGAAAATACATTATATTATTCTGTCCGAAATATTGGGCTATATGTTAGTCGCAGTCAAGGGATATAGCAACAATTTACTCGCTTACATGTCTTTTTTGTCGCCATATTTTCCTGTTTATATTGAATGTTGTATTGTCAGATCTGTATGTTAAATAAGAAGCGTTATGTTTGATTTGTATTGGTAATCGATCTGTTCAAAAGGTAAAAAAAAAAACATAATACGTTAGCGTTTAAATCTGAAAAAAAATCGCTTTGTACATACGCGATACAAATTAAGAATGACTGTGTGTTCAAAATAATTAATTTGAAAATTAATTACTTAATTCTCCACTTTAAGCCGGCTACGTGCCTGTGGTATAGAAACGTTATTGATTTGATCACGAGCCAATTCGCATGTTTATCAAGTCACCTTACGCAAATGTGTCTATATCGATATTGTTAAATGTAGTGAATCAAGATAAACATGTTATTGTTTGATATACACAAAACTGTACAACATACCAGCGCATACTATATTTCCTCGTGCATATGAACTGTCTTAAACATACATGAAAAATGCGTGACTCAGTGTAATACAAATAAGACACAAAGCTTGATACTTATATAGGAATTGGTTAAATATATAGCAATTTTCGATTTCATCTGTCTTTTAGCTTCATGTTATATACTAAACTTGAAATTCATAATTGTCCTGTATTCTGTTAATTTGCATCGTATGCAAGTGTAATCATCTTGGAACATGTATTGTTCTTATGTTTAATTGTATTGACTTGCTCTAGTCTTAGCAGCTTTAACTGAAATCTTGAGTTAGAACATGTCACTACTGAACTCTTGAGTTAGAACGGGTCACGGCTAAACTTAGCATTCAATTGAATTTACAGGATGCATATTGAGGTTACTTTAATAATTGGGTTCCCAGGAATCATTTTCTCCTCATCGACCAATCAAAATTTATGTAAGACTATCGTATCGCGTTCGCATTGTGTACTGTAAGCTGGCGTCGCGTTTCAGCAAAAAAATTTGGTCATGTCTGTTTAGTCTATTTTGTGTAGTTTTTTATTGAGTGCACCGTGTGTCGATCCGCATGATGCGACGTCTTATCAGGGTCTGCGCTGTTTGCTTAAATGAATTTCTGTAAGAAATATTCTTAATATAGAAGTAAGTATAATAGACATCCCTAATTTTGGAAATAAATTGATCCAATTTAGAAAGATGTGAGATTCCACTATGCATAAATGGGTTAAGGGTTGATCCCTTTGATACAACCTGCGACTCACGAGTTCTGTAGCCAGTACAATACAACAAGACCACGGATCCGCAAACTTATCGTGTGTCTTGTATTCGTACGAATGCTTTCGCCCACAGAAGACGTGTCCATTGGGTTACGGTGTATAGTGCGATATATAGGAGAAGTTCCAATTCAGAAACGTATCCGGGCTTAACGTCTCAAGTGAAAGACGATCTCGCATGTTAGGTGAAAACGTAGGTCAGAGTCTGAGTTTTTCCACAAGTGGAAAACCACTTGTACGCGGATCCGTTCTTCTACTATACCCTCACAAAACTGAGTACTTATTGTGCCTTCGCGAGATACGCTATATTAATTGTGTCAAGTAACATGTACGCGTAAATATGTTATGTTGTAAAAAAACCACAGTTCAATACCAGTGAAATGAGCAATGCAGATCATGGTAATAAGAAAATCATTTCCAATATACATCCACATTTATTTATTTCATACTTAAATATAAATGGCGTACGTCAACTCAAATGAATATAACTGATATATTTGTCACGAAAGACTATGTTGAAAAAGATTTTGTAAAACAAATATCATGACTATACTCGACAGCGCTTGGTGCGAATGGTATAAGCCGCATAGGCTTATCTAGGATGAAACATTCCGCCTATACTGGATTGTCGTTTAAAAGATACTTTCCTTAAACGAAAAGTTGCATAAAAGCGGAAAGTGTCGCCCCTGATTGGAAGACTGCACAAATGCAATCTCGGTTGAAAAGTTATGCATATGCATTAAACCCGGTTTTCCCAGAGCGCGGCCCATTTATAAGTTCGTTCATTTCTTTGCAATATCGGTTACCAGTACCTTTTAAATGTTAATAAATAGTGATTTCTTGAATGTACAATCATACATCAGTTATTTATTTAGCAAACCGAACATCTGTTCCAATGAATCTAAAGCCATGTCATATTTCAATAATTCTATGCACCACTGGTGTGCAGACGCCAACAGTAATTGTCTGCTTTGCTCACGCATGGCGACACGGAAATGGTTCTCGATGTTTGGTCTCTGGGCAACCTAACTTTGCTCTGATCAAGTCCCTACCGTCATAACACATCACGTGAAGACGATTAGCCACAGTCCTATATATGGGCCGTGCTATGAGAAAATAAGGGGGTTAATTCCCTGTGCGTGTCACTCTCCGCTTTATTGATATTTTTCGTTTAAAGGAAGTATTTTCTTAGGACAAATGCAGTTTAGGTGGCAGGTGTCATCTCTGATTAGCATGTGCGGACTGCACAGGTTAATCTGTGACGACACTTTACGCACATGCATTAAAAAAAACTTTTCACAAAGCACAGCCCATATCGTTCGTTATTATTGAATAAATAATAATATGTTACGTACAATAACGATGCGTTGTCTTGTAATATCTTCCTAAAGTTTTTTAAATGATATATAGAGAATACTAGGTTAGCGTTGAATACAGAGAAGTTTATGTTGCGAGGCTTAGAACGCCGGAAGCGCGAGCCTTGGCTAATCCTAGTATTCTATTTATCCCATTTGATTTTTTTACGTGACATTTAACATAAATAGATCTAATAACCTTAACAATAATTTTAATTCAGTCATAAAAGCGCTTAAAATCTGACAAATGTAACCATGCGTAGTGATATACATGTATTTGTACGCAAAATAGTCTTTAAAAAATTCACACACAAACTGTAAAACAAGTAAAAATATCACCATATGCCTACATTCAATTTTACTCAGTATGCGAATTTTAACACATTACGACCGCGAAAAGAAGATTTTTCTTTACTATAATTCATTTTATTTTCGAAAGAAAATGATCAAAATCCAATATGGCGGCGATTGCTCCTGACAAAATGCTGTCGATGTCAACATACATGTACACCATCGACGACCTAGTTCTGGCTACCATAACTTTAAATGTCGCTTTTTATGATTTTTGACTGGCGCGACTTTGTACAGGTCTGTCAATACTAAATAAACTGTACGCTGAAGTTTCTTTAGCTATGGAAGACCTTGACAATTTTGACGAGTAAACAGACAATTGCAGCGACTGACACTTTATTTGACAAAATACAGGGCAATACGTTTTCCGACTTCGGACGACGAATTTAAGGACGCGCATAACGTGTTTTTATATAATGTTATGGGTATGCCGTGTGTGATCCGATGCATCAATGGCGCCCATGTTAAAATCATTTCCCCAAGAACAGGGAACGACAAAAGTACAAACAAAAATCAAAACACGTAAGAACTAGTATCTTACCTTTAATAATCCTTTAAAATCCATCTAATAATCCATTTAACTCAATAATTGACGATATTGCATCAAGGGTCTTTAATAATTATTTTAGCATAGTTAAATAAAGACCCTTATGCCATTCTATCACTTTATTCAAATGAGTTTATGAACGCGATAAACTTTCTTCTTCGTCACACGCTACGTCATGTACTCTACTTGCAAAATGTTTTATATATCTAT
The DNA here is from genome assembly GCF_020536995.1 of Dreissena polymorpha. NCBI lineage: Eukaryota > Metazoa > Mollusca > Bivalvia > Myida > Dreissenidae > Dreissena > Dreissena polymorpha. The sequence goes on along the minus strand of NC_068360.1, from coordinate 77,022,766 downwards.
GGTAAATGCCCTTATTGTACGAGAAAATAATTTAATATATAAATACACAAAGAATGGAAAACATTCCAGTACACAACAGATAAATGAGTAGAGAATATCCGTGTACAAAATGGGACGTTCCAAATTCCAGTGTGGTGCTATTTTTACCATCTTATACTTTACACAGCTCTATGCCTAACGTGAATTAAATAGGAAAGCAAACATAGCAGATTATTCATGAACTGTGCGATATGCGTATGGCTTGTTGTACATTTCTGAATATTTAAGTTAAATGTCAAAAGTATATGCTTTGGTTATAAACAATGCACATTACACGAAATAAGGAATATGTGATCAATTGACAATTCAGATATGTCGACATACAGTACATCGAGGGCTGAACGGAAAACTGCAGTATCTCCTTCTTAATATAATATGAGTTACAACAGTCTTCCGTTCACCCCTCGACATGTAGAAAACATGTGAAGTAAGTCGCGTTTATAATAAATCGTCAAAAAAATGGGGAAAATGACGCAATAAGTTTGTCATTTTATGACGCCATCAATCAGCTGATTCATTATACGGATGGCGAAAAATTATGTCATATGACTAGATTTAAAGGTTGAAGGTCGTATAATTTTGAAGCTTAAGTTTTGTCGACTGTGTTTCTTATGAAAAATCATTCAGTGGTAAAGTAAATATAAATAAAAAAATAACAAAACAAAAATCGTGTAATTTTATATTTTATTTCAACATTTCTTTTGGTGAATATGTTATATATATATATTTCTGCAAAATATGCACATTTTCTTCTAATGGGTGACCTTATAATTCGATCAATGAACCAAACAATATCGACCAAATTTTAGCGCATATCGCATGACGTCATTTAAAAAGTAGTCCGTGCACGCGACAGGTATATTCCACAGTGTTGAATACAAGCAAGTATATTACACAACGTGTTATACCGTCAATGTCGCGGTGAAAATGGGATAAAATTTATAATCTAGTTATGAAGAGTATTTTGATGTGTACAGTTAAAGTCGCGAAGTATCCGTAGTGTAAAACTGAGGATTTTATAATCACAAAATATACTTTTCCCTTCTGACTACTACGAACAGTACTTTACACAACTCAGATTAGATCTCCCAATCGCTGGTTTTGCTCACCCAACAATTTTAACCTTCACGCTTTGTCAAAAACAAACATTAAGTATGTAACCTTTGAATGTGAAACATTCATTAATTTGTATTTTATAAATCACAAAATAAATGTCAGATAAATATTATTTCTGCGTTTTTTATCATTTAATTGATAAGTTTGCATTGCAATAATATTTAATACAAATAATTGAATGTTTCATATTCGATCTGTCACATGAGAATTTGAAACATTTATTTATTTATGCTTAATATAATTAAATATGCATGCATTTCATACATTATTACCTAATATTGTATTTTGCTTTTCCCATCACCAAAGCCAGTGACCAGCCGATTTTAAAAAAAACGCCGAAAACAGAGGTAACTATTCTTTTTATCCCACAACTTTTGATGGCATGCAATTAAATTTTGAGAAATTTCCCACCAGTAGGCCCAAATGAATAAATGGCATTTTTGACTTTGTGAAAAATACCTGACGTTTTATATTGCCTCTATTTGTATGCAGATTTGTTCGTACGAAACATGTAAGGTGTTTGTTGTAAAACAAATATAAGTAAACGTGTCGGAATCAACGTATTGCTGTAAATACTTTGTCTAACATGTAAACTGGTTCCAACTGTTCAACCAATACATGAATACATTAACTACGAATAATACATTAAGTCAATTACAGAGTGCAGAATCAACGGGGTTTTCAGGGGTTTACACACTGGCTGGATAAATGTAAATACCCCGTAGAGAACTTTATGTTTTTCAACTAGCTCAAGTTATTGAAATAGATTCGCAAAAATCTTAATTGCATAAAATACAGTTTTTCTTGAAGTGTGTAACGATATCTTAAAGTATAAGACTAAATCCTTGAATACGTATGAAATTGGTGTCAAAATGTCACGTTGCGTGAAGCATAACCGTGCAGTACACATGGATTTTTTTTTTATCAAGAACACAAGCTTATTAAATAATGTAATTCTGATGTATTTCACATTGACATAAGCAGCATAAAAATCCGTTCTTTATGCACTAGTTACAATTCTTAAGAACAATAGTTTTAAAAAGTTATTTGAAAAAAACACACCACTTACCGGTGTGTTTACATCCATTAACGTTTAATTGAGAACCCCCAAAAAACACGTGATCCTGCACCTTGAATAATATATTAAACTATTGTTTATAACTCTAATTATACACAATACTATTAAAATGTGTCCACCGCCTTGGAACGGCAGTAACTAAACATCAGCTGTTAAAACCGATTTGCGATATATCCGAACATCACACTTACCCTAAAATAAATTACAAATGCGTGTCAAAAATGATGACGATCAAATGTACCTTTTCAGACAGAACACGAAAACATGATTGACAAAACGTGCAGAGTACATCGAAGAGTACACACATGATTTTAGTGTAGTAATGTCGTAAACAATGGAAAACTCTTACAAAGGTTTGGAAATAGATTTTATATAAATTAGTATACAAAGAAATATGACCCATCACTAAAATATATAAAACTATCAAATTTGCGGTTTATCAAAACTGGTCATATCAGATGTAATTATATAGAGAGTTAACATGTTTCATCAACATAATAAATAAAAAATAAAAAACTCAATTGCTGTACAGTCTCAGAAGACTGAAATATAACAAGATTGAAAATATTAAGTAGGATTTGTTTTACTGCATCCACATCAACATCTGCATCGTAGTATTTACTGAAGAAATAATGAAACGTGAATGGAAACTTGTGTATTCATGCAAATGTTGTCTGTTTTTGGAAAAAAGAAGATCGAAGATACTCGCGTATAAAGGTTGTGTTGTTAATATGGTGTAACTTGGTTGTTTTTGATTTGATTACACTGGTGTGCACGATTTTATTTCTTCTTCAAAACGGATACAACGTTAGTGAATACCAATAAAAAACATGTTCAGAAGAAACGATATCAGAAAATTTTCGGACAGTTTGATGCGTTGGCAAATAAATTTAGTCGCTATTGTCGATGATTAACTCATTTGAAAAGATATTTATAGTGATGAAAAATATTTAATATTCAGTACAAATATTTTATTGCTAATCACTCATTTTTTTACAAATACAACAAACCTGTTTGTATCGGTGTTGTGCTGACCATAGCAATACTACGAACCTGTCAAATCTCTGCAACGCGATTGCATCATTATTGCGGTTGGTGTATAGTTGAGTGTAGCCAGGGTTTTTCTTCTATCTATTTATATTCGCATGTGCTATATTTAGCAAATACACGTACACTTCCGGTTAAATTGATTTGCAGTTTCAGTAAATGTTACTCATTTTAATACAGCTTTTACGGTGGCAGCTAAGAGAACTGACGTGTATGTGATTATACTAGAAGTTTAACAGGAAAAGAAAGGTTCGTTTATTATTCAAACAGTATGCTTAATGAATCCTGTTCAGAAATGTAAACGGTTTGTACACGGGGAGCTAACGATTCGTCCTGTGACGGTTGGCCCCATACACCAAACGATTCGCCTCTTATTTCTTTGCGATTTACTCCCATTTTAATAACTTATCGCCCATTATTTCAAAAAGAATCGCGCCGTATTTCATATGGTTTGCTGTAGCTGAGTATGAATTGTGAGTGCGTTCTAACATGCATTACCTATCATATGTCATGTAATTTTTTTTCTGTTTACTGGGCTCATAAAAAATTCTTTTTTCTTCAAAACTCAATCTTGTTTTTGTTTTTGTATGATTATCTTTTCAATCTTGGATTAAACTGTAATTAAAAGTAATGTGTTGCCTTTGATATTTAAAGCAATTAACTTTAAATAAATAATGCTTCTAACTTTAATTAGTTAATTTGATTCCAGTCCTTTTTAACTTAAGGTAGCGCACCCCTAATGGGCACATATCCAAATATAATTTAATTAATTATTTTCCTAATCAGCATCATTTCACTAAACTACATGCAAATTTGTAGGTAGGCTTTCCATGCCTTTTTTAAAAAATATACCGATTTTTTCAAAACCACCCTCACGCTCGGCTTTTGTCCAGTTTATTTTCACCCCTGGGGTATATAAAAGTTCCATAATTCATTCAAATTTCCAAATATGGGCCTGCAGTTGGTGTGTACAGATGCAGTTAAGGTGTTTAAAATTTAAACAAGATAAAATAAGTATTCTTTTACATACATTTATTTTTTACAAATTTTTATCTATGGAATAGCGCCATGAAATGTAAGTGATTTCAGCCAAGTAAAAATTGGGTCGGTTAAAAAACAAAGTGTCATAAAATTCAAAATAGTATCATTAAGTTATATTTTAAACTAATTTTTTAATAGAAACACTATATACAGCAAACATACCAAAAAATAGATAGATTTACCGTTTACTTTTTGGAATAAAAATAAAAATGCAACGAGCATCATTCGTATTTTCAGCAGTTAATTACCCAATTTAGCCATAACGTTGTTTTAATTTTAAAAATTGAAGGATGTGCATACAATTTTCAACATATTTAACAATAAACATAGCTTGTATGCTATATTAAATCAAATTACGTTAGAAAAGAAATAAAACGCGTCGAAAAAAGTATGCGATGTTGGTAGGATTCGAACCTGCGCGGGAAGATCCCAAAAGATTTTATGTCCATTGCCTTTACCACTCGGCCACTACAACTTCACATCAGTGCAAAATTAAATTAGATATTCATAAATAAACAGGTAAAACGGCTCGTCAATCTTTGAAGAAATCGCGAAATCGTATTTTTCCGATGATAATTGGATCAAAGTCAATATTTATAGTGAAAATAATGTATTCTAAATGAATTAGGTAAACACATATCAAAATTCCAAGTTTGAAAAAAATAAAATGCATATCTCGGAAATAACCGATCATTGAAGATCGGCAATGATCGTAAAATAAATCGCGGGAAATCATTAGAGGTGCGCTACCTTAATCATGCAAACACTAAGCATGCAAGGCTAAAAAAGCTTCTAATTTTAGCAAAAATATATATTACATCCAGTTCCATATATTTGAAATATCATTACATATAACATAATTTGATCAAGAAAGCCCATTCAGGAACGAAAGGAACTCTTTTGGACACCTTTACATTAACTGATTAACTGATTTTAAAAAGGTTTCTGTGCACAATAACTTACCTTGGTGTTTGTGTTTCAGATTTATTTCAGATATATGCTTGCACCCCTCCTTAGACAACCAACATGTTTCGAGGAGGTCGACACAGGGGGCAGAACTTTGGCGTCTTGCTCCTTGGAATGCAGTTAATGAATTATGGCTTTGATAAAATACCCCCGGTTACTTTGGTGTCTATTGTAGGTAGGTTGAATGTTGGTCCTGTTTATTCAAAACATATTTTTATACCTCTAATAACTAATAAAATAATATATTGGTCAGCTAAACCATTTTGTTTCATTTTTATGACACATATTTTTTTCCCACTTTAATAAGGATATGCAATGACATGCTGAAATCTTCCACATCTCTATTAAACATTCTGTCTGTAGTTAATTTTAGTTAATTTAAAGTTAATTTAGCAAAATCAGAATGTCGTTCAAATTAGCAAATTGTAAATTTAGCAAAAACAATCATGAACTATGCATCCTGTGCTATAAAAAAGTTTGGAGTTGGCTTGAAAAATACAGATGTACATATCAGAAAAATCAGACGTTCTGGTAAGTAGCAACATACATTTTTTTAACACCTTGCTTACAAGATAATTCATTAAGTTTGTTATACTTAATGTACATATTTTTGCCTCTTTATTATAATCCACAATCAACTACATACAATATGTTGGGCCTTTCAATTTTGATTTCAATTTTAACCAGTTTTTTGTTCAACAAAAATATCAACATACATTTTAGGGAACACTGGTCTGGAGGGCAAACAGGTGGGCGTGATGCAGACTTAAATATTTTGAATATGTGACCTATCTTCTTTAGTTCTTTTGCATATAGTTCTTATACACCTCACAATAAAGCTGCCTGAATGAAAAATTGAAATATGATAAAAAAAACTTTTTTCTTACCCTAGCTATACTTAGGTTTTAACATACTTTCACACAAAGGTGTTTCAGTGCAAAAATAATTGCAAAAGTACCGCTCCATTTCACAAAACAGCTGAAAATATCATTTGTGTTAAAATTTTGTATTATTGACATATTTATGCCCCCCTTCGAAGAAGAGGGGGTATATTGTTTTGCACAAGTCGGTCCGTCCGTCCGTCCAGCAGATGGTTTTCGGATGATAACTCAAGAACGCTTAGGCCTAGGATCATGAAACTATGGTTAGATTTGAAATAATTTAAAACAAATGATCATGAGGTTATTTTCTTCCAAAATTGTTAAAGAAGTTCTGCTATTAAATTTTCTTGCCTTTGAAAAAGAATTTGCATTTAAGTTTTGTTTATGTATATTTGATATCAAACTAAGGTTGACCATTTTTTTTGTTAAAACACTTTTTTCCTATTTTCCAGGTCAGACCCTCATATTCCTCGGCATTGGAGACCTCGATCGGATGTTCGGCTCAGTGAGGGACGTGTGTATCAGCACCCAACTCGTGGTGTTCCAGGTTTGGATTACACCTATAATTTCAAGTTCCAAATAGGGTCCCATTATAAAACTGGTAATTTTCAAAGCAATCTTCTTGATATATATATACATAAGTTCTTGCAGCTTCTCAGAAGTGAAATTCGCCTACATGCATACAACCTCAAAAAAAAAGGGTTTTAGAAGTGAGATTTCCATAAAAGCACCGCACTTTAATGGCAGTGGCTAGTCGTACTGCCCCGTACTTAAATACACGCATTCCAAACGTTCATTTTTCAACGTAGTCCCAATGAAATGCACCAAACGTTTGGTTGCAGGAAATAACTACAACAAGCACAGGTAGGATCGCTTATTATCCCCCGCCAGAGGCGGAGGGATATTGTTTTGGCGTTGTCCGCCCGTCCGTCCGTCTGTCCGTCCGGCACTTTTGTGTCCGGAGCCATATCTTGGAAGTGCTTTGGCGGATTTCATTGAAACTTCGTATGAGTATATATATGCATAAGAGGATGATGCACGCCAAATGGCATTGTACACCATCTGTTAAAAACAGAGTTATGGCCCTTTGTATCTTGAAAAAATGCTTTTTACTATAGGCACTTTTGTGGCCGGAGCCATATTTTGGAAGTGCTTTGGCGGATTTCAATGAAACTTGGTATGAGTATATATCTGCATAAGAGGATGATGCACGCAAAATGGCATTGTACACCATCTGTGAAAAAACAGAGTTATGGCCCTTTTCATCTTGAAAAAATGCTTTTTACTATAGGCACTTTTGTGTCCGGAGCCATATCTTGGAAGTGCTTTGGCAGATTTCATTGAAACTTGGTATGAGTATATATATGCATAAGATGATGATGCACGCCAATACACCATCTGTTAAAAACAGAGTTATGGCCCTTTGTATCTTGAAAAAATGCTTTTTACTATAGGCACTTTTGTGTCCGGAGCCATATTTTGGAAGTGCTTTGGCGGATTTCAATGAAACGTGGTATGAGTATATATCTGCATAAGAGGATGATGCACGCCAAATGGCATTGTACACCATCTGTTAAAAACAGAGTTATGGCCCTTTTCATCTTGAAAAAATGCTTTTTACTATAGGCACTTTTGTGTCCGGAGCCATATCTTGGAAGTGCTTTGGCAGATTTCATTGAAACTTGGTATGAGTATATATATGCATAAGAGGATGATGCACGCCAATACACCATTTGTTAAAAACAGAGTTATGGCCCTTTGTATCTTGAAAAAATGCTTTTAACTATAGGCACTTTTGTGTCCGGAGCCAAATCTTGGAAGTGTTTTGGCGGATTTCATTGAAACTTCGTATGAGTATATATATGCATAAGAGGATGATGCACGCCAAATGGCATTGTACACCATCTGTTAAAAACAGAGTTATGACCCTTTGTATCTTGAAAAAATGCTTTTTACTATAGGCACTTTTGTGTCCGGAGCCATTTCTTGGAAGTGCTTTGGCGGATTTCATTGAAACTTCGTATGAGTATATATATGCATAAGAGGATGATGCACGCCAAATGGCATTGTACACCATCTGTTAAAAACAGAGTTATGGCCCTTTGTATCTTGAAAGAATGCTTTTTACTATAGGCACTTTTGTGTCTGGAGCCATATCTTGGAAGTGCTTTGGCGGATTTCAATGAAACTTGGTATGAGTATATATCTGCATAAGAGGATGATTCACGCCAAAAAGCATTGTACACCATCTGTTAAAAACAGAGTTATGGCCCTTTTCATCTTGAAAAAATGCTTTTTACTATAGGCACTTTTGTGTCCGGAGCCATATCTTGGAAGTGCTTTGGCAGATTTCATTGAAACTTGGTATGAGTATATATATGCATAAGATGATGATGCACGCCAATACACCATCTGTTAAAAACAGAGTTATGGCCCTTTGTATCTTGAAAAAATGCTTTTTACTATAGGCACTTTTGTGTCCGGAGCCATATTTTGGAAGTGCTTTGGCGGATTTCAATGAAACGTGGTATGAGTATATATCTGCATAAGAGGATGATGCACGCCAAATGGCATTGTACACCATCTGTTAAAAACAGAGTTATGGCCCTTTTCATCTTGAAAAAATGCTTTTTACTATAGGCACTTTTGTGTCCGGAGCCATATCTTGGAAGTGCTTTGGCAGATTTCATTGAAACTTGGTATGAGTATATATATGCATAAGAGGATGATGCACGCCAATACACCATTTGTTAAAAACAGAGTTATGGCCCTTTGTATCTTGAAAAAATGCTTTTAACTATAGGCACTTTTGTGTCCGGAGCCAAATCTTGGAAGTGTTTTGGCGGATTTCATTGAAACTTCGTATGAGTATATATATGCATAAGAGGATGATGCACGCCAAATGGCATTGTACACCATCTGTTAAAAACAGAGTTATGACCCTTTGTATCTTGAAAAAATGCTTTTTACTATAGGCACTTTTGTGTCCGGAGCCATTTCTTGGAAGTGCTTTGGCGGATTTCATTGAAACTTCGTATGAGTATATATATGCATAAGAGGATGATGCACGCCAAATGGCATTGTACACCATCTGTTAAAAACAGAGTTATGGCCCTTTGTATCTTGAAAAAATGCTTTTTACTATAGGCACTTTTGTGTCTGGAGCCATATCTTGGAAGTGCTTTGGCGGATTTCAATGAAACTTGGTATGAGTATATATCTGCATAAGAGGATGATTCACGCCAAAAAGCATTGTACACCATCTGTTAAAAACAGAGTTATGGCCCTTTTTATCTTGAAAAAATGCTTTTTACTATAGGCGCTTTTGTGTCCGGAGCCATATCTTGGAAGTGCTTTGGCAGATTTCATTGAAACTTGGTATGAGTATATATATGCATAAGAGGATGATGCACGCCAATACACCATCTGTTAAAAACAGAGTTATGGCCCTTTGTATCTTGAAAAAATGCTTTTTACTATAGGCACTTTTGTGTCCGGAGCCTTATCTTGGAAGTGCTTTGGCGGATTTCATTAAAACTTCGTATGAGTATATATATGCGTAAGAGGATGATGCATGCCAAATGGCATTGTATACCATCTGTTTAAAACAGAGTTATGGCCCTTTGTATTGTGAAAAAATTCTTTTTACTATAGGCACTTTTGTGTCCGGAGCCAGATCTTGGAAATGCTTTGGCGGATTTAATTGAAACTTGGTATGAGTATATATCCCCCGCCAGAGGATGTTTTTGTGGAAAACGCACGACTTATTAATTCACCATAATAAATTTTGAAGGCTCAAGAACCTTCCTCTGTCTTAGTTTTGAGTTATTGTCCTCCGTCCGTCCATCTGTCAGTATGTTCATCCGTACGATTTGCACCCATCCTCAAACAAAGCATATGTTGCGGGGGATATCAATTCCACGAATTTGCTTGTTTTCTTTTAGATCAGAAGAGAAAATGAAGTAATTAGAAATTAGCACTACTTTGGACCGCGAGGAGATACAAAGTGATTTAGTGTAATTTATCCTTCCAGAGGCAGTGGAAGCGCCTTGTGCTAGGAGCGCTTGTTCACGCGGATGACATGCACCTCTATTTTAACATGGCATCGCTCCTGTGGAAAGGCTCGACTCTAGAGAGACGTTTTAAGAGTCCGTATTTCGCGTATTTGCTCCTGGTGTTCACGGTGTTGACCAGCGCGGTTTTGTGTGGACTGAACTACCTGATGGCATTGGTGAATGAGGACCCGTCGTATAATCTGACATGCGCTGTAGGCTTTTCTGGTTGGTGGATACATTTTACTTTATGAGATGCTCTCTAAGAAACCCCCCCCGGGACTTTACGCATGTGCGTTTACTGTCGTCCCGGATTAATCAGCTAACACTTTCCGCCTAGACTTTCATTAAGAATAGACTTCCATGAAGCACATGAATTCAAGGGGAAAGTGTCGGACTGCTCAGGCTAATCTTGAATAAACTTCACCCACATGCATTTAGTCCTGTTTTTCCAGAATGCCGGCTCCTTTCTATATAAACGTGATGTTTTTAGAAATATCCTTCATGTATCCTTTTAGTTAATGAAAAACAGTGTCTTTATGTGCCCGAAAAAAATTTACTCATAATATCATTAGAATTATTGTCATAACCCTAGTTATATCAATTTATTACATAATATTTTACTTTAACTGTGTTTTGATAGTATAGCCGGCATTGTATTATTGCTTAAGTTTCTAACAGCATTTTTAGCTCATCTTTTTTTTGAAAAAAATTATGAGCTATTGTCATCACCTTGGCGTCGGCGTCTGCGTCGGCGTCGGCGTCCGGTTAAGTTTTGCGTTTAGGTCCACTTTTCTCAGAAAGTATCAATGCTATTGCATTCAAACTTGGTACACTTACTTACTATCATGAGGGGACTGGGCAGGCATAGTTAGATAACTCTGGCATGCATTTTGACTGAATTATGTGCCCTTTTTATACTTAGAAAATTGAAAATTTTGGTTAAGTTTTGCGTTTAGGTCCACTTTTTTCAGAAAGTATCAATGCTATTGCATTCAAACTTGGTACACTTACTTACTTTCATGAGGGGACTGGGCAGGCAAAGTTAGATAACTCTGGCATGCATTTTGACAGAATTATGTGCCCTTTTTATACTTAGAAAATTGAAAATTTTGGTTAAGTTTTGTGTTTAGGTCCATTTTATTCCTTAAGTATCAAAGCTATTGCTTTCATACTTAAAACACTTACTAACTATCATAAGGGGACTGTGCAGGCAAAGTAATGTAACTCTGACTGGCATTTTGACAGAATTATGTGCCCTTTTTATACTTAGAAAATAGAAAATTTGGTTATGTTTTGTGTTTAGGTCCACTTTATTCCTACAGTATCAAAGCTATTGCTTTCATACTTGCAACACTTTTTAACTATCGTAAGGGGACTGTTCAGGCAAAGTTATGTAACTCTGACTGGCATTTGGACGGAATTATGGGCCCTTTATACTTAGAAAATTGAAAGTTTGGTTAAGTTTTGTGTTTTGGTCCACTTTCCCCTAAAGTATCATAGATATTGCTTTCATACTTGGAACACTCGCAAACTATCATAAGGGTACAGTAAAAGGACAAGTTGCATAACTCTGGATGTCATTTTTACGGAATTATGGCCCTTTTTTGACTTAGTAACTTTGAATATATGGTTAAATTTTGTGTTTCGATCCACTTTACTTCTTAAGTATCAAGGCTATTGCTTTCAAACTTCAAATACTTTAATGCTATCATGAGGTTACTGTACCTGGCAAGTTGAATTTTACCTTGACCTTTGAATGACCTTGACTCTCAAGGTCAAATTATTAAATTTTGCTAAAATTGCCATAACTTCTTTATTTATGATTAGAATTGATTGATACTTTGACAAAACTACTCTTACCTGACTTACCACAATAGACTCCACCCAAACCATCGCCCGTGCCCCCCCCCCCTCCCCCCCCCGAATCCCCCCCCCCCCCTAATTATTATTTTTTTAATTTTTTTTAAGATCATCTCACAAATGACCACCACACCCTCACACTATACCCCGGCCCCCGAATTTATTTTTTTTCCTTTTTTTCGCATTTTTGGAAGATAATGTAATAAATGTCCACACCCCCACACAATGCACCCCTCTTCACTCCACCCCTCCCTCCTTTGTGATTGAAAATAAGAGTCCCTTCACCTTTAAAAAGAAAATAGATGAGCGGTCTGCACCCGCAAGGCGGTGCTCTTGTTATTTATATCACACAATTTTAGATTGTTAATCCTTTATTTAATGCTTCATTACAGTATCAATCACTCTTATTTTTTTATCATTTTAGGTACATTCATATGTTTTGTACAACACCATTGAATATAATTACATAAATAGGCGTTTCATCAAATTATCAAGTTTCAAGTTTTAACAAGAATATTGTCAAGCAATATAAGTCCCCTACCAGCTCCACCATAGTCAGAAATTCCACCATTTTCAATTAAAAAAATATATTTGTTGCCATAGCAACATGAATTTATGACGTAGGAACAAAATGAAATGACGTGCATAATGTTCATATTGCCATCTATCCATGTTTCAAGTTTCATGAAAAAATATTAAGAACTTTAAAAGTTATTGCAGGATCCAGAAAACCACCATTTCAGCAGTATTTCAAATCTATTTGTTGCCATAGCAACCAGATTTTTTTTACGTAGGAACGAAATGAAATGACGTGCATAGTCCAAATTGACATCTATCCATGTTCCAAGTTTCATGGAAAAATATTATGAACTTTTAAAGTTATCGCAGGATCCAGAAAAGCGTGACAGACAGACAGACAGACAGACTGACTGACATCATGTGAACATGTGCACAACTGTTTCCAGCGATTGCACACTCAAAACTGACGTTTATGAAATAATGTATTGTATCTAATCCATTGCGACTACAACGCTGCTGTATATTGAAAGACCATGTGCATTATATTGCCTGTTCTACAGATTAAAAACATCTGTCTCAACCAGAAACATAAAAAACAACATATTATCAATAACCTAAGCAATGGTTCATGCGTTGTAAGTGTGTGTAAAACGTGATTTTGTTATACGTACATAAGGATTCAAGGGCGGATTATGCGCGGGAGAGAAGCAAAATCTTGAATAATCTCAACCATTAACGAAAGTTTACCTAATTATTAGTGCTGCAACAATATACCGGTATATTGGTATATATCGCAATACGCAATCCGCATATTGTATTGCGATACGATTTTCGTCATACCGGTACGAAAATTTTACAAACATGCGTCTACATTTCGTTCAGAAAAGCCATCCAAAATAATGATATCAAGGTAAACAAAACAAAGCGGTATTTTGTAAAAATAAATTGTTACGTACAAATGGCATTCTAAAAAGTCTATTATACAGAGTAGCGTTGTTACATGGGAGCATCAATTCTATGCTTTTAAACGAATTATCGTTGAATTAATTACGCACAACTAAATGTTTCTTTCGATTCTGAAATGAGCATTATTAAATTTGTAATCCGAATTTCGGAAACATGCTTCCGAAATGTAATGCTAACGCGACAATAAAAAAAGTGCTTTATTCTTTTTCTCAATAAAAAGCGAAAGCGCGCAAAAATTATACAGACATGTAGAACGTCGCGTGCAAAGTGTGCGTGTATTTGTGTTGTATAAAACGGGAACATCACGTCAGGCGATTTACGCATGCTCAGTGGGAAAAAAAAACGCCCGATTGGAAGTTATTTCATCACATCTTTAAATAGTAACAAATGCCAAAATGTATTTGATATGTAAGAAAATTGGTGAATGTTTGTGTTTTGTGTTATTCTTGAGCATTTTTATAGTAAACATTTACCAGAATTTGCTTTAAAACTGGAATATACGGGATTATCGGGTAATTGGCCAGTCATAATTTTGGTACAAGTAAGCAATATATTGCGATATATTGCAATACGGGTTTTTGAGCTGACAATATATCGCAGTACGCTTTTTGGCGTATTGTTGCAGCACTACTAATTATCATGTATATAAATCTCAAGGGAGGCTATTCTTTCTTCAGTTTTATTAGACAAATAGTGAACTAATAGTCCCCCCTTTTCGCGCCTGTTCATTCATTACACGGTAATACATCTGGAACAGACGTCCATTTTCATATGAGCCTCGCTTTTGGAAAACGGGGCTGAATGCTTGTGCGGGAAAGAACAGGCTAATCAGGGACGACACTTTCCGCCTTTACTGGATTTCCGTTAAAAACAGTTTTCCTTTAAACAAAAAATACAATAAAAACGGAAAGTGTCGTCCCTGTTTAGCATATGCGAACTTCACAGGTTAATCTGGCCGACACTTAACGCACATGCATTGAACCATTTTCCACAGAGCGATGCTCGTATAGCTATCAACCTTGATAGTTATATGTTCTTTGCAGGCGTCCTGTTTGCGCTGAAGGTGTTGACCACCCATTACTCTCCGCCGGGCATGCAGTACGCCCTCGGCTTCATCCCGGTGCCTTCTAAGTACATCTACTGGGCCGAGCTGGGACTCATACAGCTCGTGTACCCTAATGCCTCCTTCACAGGTACTGTACAGCGGTCACTTCGTAAATAGCATGAACGGTCAAAACTGAGAACAGCGATCATTCAAGGGAAATGACCAAATTGACTGTTGTCGACAGGTGACCGCTGTTCACGGGTTACCACTTTTTAGATGCTTAGTCAGTTGGTCGTATTGCTACGTCGTTACCCCACCCAGTCGTTTTCACACAGTGTTAATGTAAAATGAAAGTCGACGATATGAATACACCTGGCATTGAATGGGAATTGAGTTGTCAGTCGTGTCGTTTAATGCACAGACTCTCGCTTGAATATGATGGAAGTTATGAATAAATGGTATTGTATAGCTAGTCGCGTTTTGGAAAAACTGGGCTTAATGCATGTGCGTAAAGTGTTATCCCATATTAACCTGTACAGTCCGCACAACCTTATCAAGAACGACACTTTCCGCTTTCATGGAATTTTTCGTTAAAAAGTCTCTTCAATTTGGAAATCAAGTTATTGCGGAAAGTGTCGTCCCAGGTTAGTCTGTGCGGACTGCACAGGCTAATTTGGGATGACACATTACTCACATGCATTAAGCCTAGTTTTCCCAGAAAAAACTCTCAACTAGTGAACTGTTTATTTCTGCTTATTTCAGGCCACCTGGCAGGTATTGTGGTAGGAATGCTTTACATCCATGGGCCGTTGAAATTCATAATGGACAGCGTCATGTCGCCAGGCAAGTAATCATATTTATATTTTTATTACCCGGGCTTGATGTGTCGTCCCCAATGAGCCTGTGTACCCGGGCTTAATGTGTCGTCCCCAATGAGCCTGTGCACTGGCTAATCAGAGACAACACTTTCCGCCTTTTTTGTATTTTTCGTTGAAATAAAGTCACTTCTTAGCAAAAATGATGTCACGGCGGACAGTGTTGTACCTGATTTGCCTGTGCGGACTTTACAATGTTAATCTTGGACGATACTTTCTTCATGTGCATTCAGTCTCGTTTTCGCAGAACGAGGCTCATATCTGTTTGGGACAATTTTATGTCGCATCCAAACTACCAAACTATGTGTCTTGACATGCGCCCTTGGTCAAAACGTGTTCAAAACGTTTATGGTTGTGTCGTTTAACATCATACCTAAATTAGCATCACACAATTTTGTTGTGAGAATAATTATGTATATTTTTATAGATTATATGAGATATCCTTAAATCTATCTTCAACGAGTAACTCGCAGTCTGTTCAGGTTCTATGCTGTTTGCTGCTCATCAGTATCTAAGGTTTGGAAATGAGGCCTTTAAAATGTAAATATCTTCAGAAAGGCCTTTAATCAAATTAAGCTTTTTAGGAGACTACAAATGCGTCAAAATATGTATCTAAGTGGTGAAGGGTTAATACGTGAGTAAGGTTCGTGGTCACCTTACCGGACAGGCGGGATTTCTCAGGGTACTTACGATTTTCCCCATAGCATAAAACCCACACATGAATTAAATATATTTCAGTACAAACTAAATGGCTCGAAATTACAGGTATTATTCAAAATTCTTCCCAAACTACATGTGTGTAGTAACTTAAGTCTAACACTAAACGCGACTTGTTTTCTATAGACAAAGAAGGAAATCAAGAAGGTTATTCTGCAATAATTATGGGCGGAGCATAATGTTTCGAAAATAGTTCCAAATAAAGAAAGAAAATATTTCAGTATTATGCACAAGCACTAAAACTCGCACTTAAAGAAATGTAATAAATGTAGCATGTATATAAATATAATGAAACAACAACTTGTATATTTGGTGAAAAGTGGCATAACCACGCCTACAAAGAATGTTATTTGTTAGGAAACGTTATTAATAAAACATTTATAGAACGTTAGCTTTTCAGAAGCATCAATCAACGTGACGTCATTTAGTTTCTACGATTTTGTTCTCAATGAAAGTGACGTCATTGCAAAATATTTATGAATAAAAACGACGTCATGTGTTTGTAAAATTCAATCACGTCATTAAATAGTGAACTTTGTACTAAGAAGGGCGAAGTTTTGAAAAATATAGTTCACGTCCAAAAGCTTGAACCAAATCAATCAGAATCGTGTAAGAATCGAAAAAAATAATTTCTATGACGGTTTGTTGTCGAATAACTCACAGTAAGGAGTATAGATGCGTGTTTTCAAATCACTCGTGCTTCGCACTTGTGATTTCATTCCTATGCATCTATAATCCTTACTGTGGGTTATTCGACAACAAACCATGATAGAAAAATAATATGATTATAGGTGCTACCTAATTTACGGGCAAAAGCTTTTTAAGTTTTTTTGATAACTATGTATTTTTAATAAATATATTGACATGATTGTGTTCAAAATATTATAATTGTTGCAATAATTAAGTAATGCATCCAAAAAAAATCAATCTTAAAACAAGTTACATGTTCCAAGCTTAAAGATCTAGCCTCTTATATTTTTTTGTTTTCTAGCCACAGGAATTTATAGCTGGTTCGGTGTCTGTGGTATAGTGGATGGGGTGTCTGCTAACTGGTTTAGTCACTGGGAGGTCTCTGTATTGATCTCTTAAGTGGGAGCATTCTTTAGATAACCCTAAAGACATACTATGGCGTACCATTTGGGTTGAAAGTCAAGAAGACCTACAAGTTAAAAAGAGAAATGTACGTCAAAGTACAATAATTGTACGTCGACATAAATATAAAATACACTTCGAAGTATATATTTGTACGTCAAAGTACAATTTGTACTTCGACATACATGTTTGTACTTCGACGTACACATTTTTTGAACAGCCAATCAAAACACTAGTCTTTTGAGCCGCTTTTCCTTCAGATTTATTCATAATAAATGTTTAAAATCTCTTTTTTTAATTGAGGACAAAATGAATAAAAATATCAGAATGGCAAAAAAAACAACACATAGAAGTTTCAAGTATTTAATGCATTGAAATAGATTATATACAAATTTGAAGAAGATTCAATTGTTACCTTTTTAAAATTAAAATTATTCAGCATATTGTGAGTATTTATTGATCATGCGGGCCGGAGTATCACGACCGTCCAGTGCATTACTGTGTAGGAAATTCCCAACGGTAACCAAACAGTTACCAAGCATTAACAGGATAAATAATGTATTATAACCTCTCCGTTGGTCGTATTTTGTGATAACCATAACTTGCATAAGTCAGAGGTTAATTCCGCCACGACAGGTCAATAAATACGCACAATATCTATGAGTTAGCGGTCGATAGTCGCATAATTTGGTATAAATTATAATAATAATAATGTTTAATCAATACGCACAATATCTATGAGTAAGCGGTCGATAGTCGCATAATTTGGTATAAATAATATTAATACTTATGTTCAATGTCAAATATCTCTAAAAGCAACAGATGTAAGGTGTCTTCTGATTGGCTAACACTCAAGGGTCGGTGAAAACTGTACGTCGAAGTACATTTCTCGTTCTACCTAGTAGGTCTTGTAGACTTTCGACGTCATGGTACGTCATATAGACACTAAGTACTGGTCCTACCCAGGAACAAGTTTGTTTCATCAAATGTCTCAATTCAACTTGACAGCTTGCTTAAGCAGTTGCATTAAGCATACAGTACATGTGATGTGTCAAATCAATTTTGATTGACAAATTTGACAGGATTTTTTTTAATCCAATAAGTTTTAGACTGCCAAATAAAACACACTACGTATTGAAAGCCATACCTGGAGCTTTCGTCTGTATACCACTGACTTCATCAGAAGAATGATTTCTACTGTTGGGAAACGTTAACACCACTAATTGTCTTCTTATTTATTATCAATGTATAATTATGTGTAACAGCATAACAACATACTTGTTTCGCAATTAAAATATTTAATAAATACAGGTATCTTGCAGGTTTCTAATTTTCTTTCGCAAACTATTGTTGAATAGTTTAAATTGTGTCGCCACTAAAAAACTAGCCATTTTGTAGCAATTCTAAAATCACAGTCTAAACTGCATACACTTAGCTCTACAGTTACAATTTGAATGCAAATATTAGAATGCATCTGCTTGCATCATGTTATATCATCCATATTTTTTTATTTAAACATTCAAATAACACATAATACAGTACATATTTAAAAAGATATGTGGTATTGTGTGGATATACAAAACACTTCACATCATTTATTTGCACATAAAATAATAGTTACAAAATAAGTAAAACTCCTCAACCTACATTTCAAGAATATTTACGTATATGAAATTACAAAGTGGTGTTATTGTATTACCTTTTACAAAATTAACATTGCTGGTTTTGCACTAGCCATAAAACATTTATCATGGATTAGCAAGTAACAACCAATTTATTAATTACACATTAGAACGGAAATCATATTAATTGCATTATGCATTTACTAAACAAGCTATTTGCTACTGTTTAGAATTACACTATCTTACTAAAAATGATCACTGGTACTTAGTGCTTTTACATACTTGTGGTAAGTTTTGTATTACTAGTTTGACAATAATCGGCAGACACTTGTCGATATACAGACAAAATTTGCATGGAAACTTTTCATATTTTTTCAGCATAACTGCCTTCAAATTGTTAATTTAACAACCCTTTGACATTGTTTGCACATCTGATCTTATTACACCATAGCTGATTTTTGTTTATAGATAGACATATATAGACTTTTCAAAGTTCTATGAAAGTTCACACATGTTCCATCCAAGTAAACAAACATAACCAATAAAGATCACCACAGATAATAACTGTGTGTATAGCTTGGAAATTTTGATAGTTCGGGAATCCCTACTTTGTTGATTTCTGTAAACCAAAACTGTCAGTTTTGCTGGATAAAATGGCTTGTATAATGCCCAGCTCTTGCCTTGGCAGAACAGCTTCTAAAAACGGAAAACCAACAAATATCTTAAAATTTGATCAATAATGCAGACACTTTATAAATGTCTTGTTTTTTGTTGATTTCGAATCTGGAAGATTTTTTACGTAAGATTGTGGTACGAAAATTCCAACGGTATCGGATTTTGTGGTTTTAGGCCTAAACTATTTATAGTGATATGTAACCTTTTGGGATATCGGTAAACAATCGTGATACATCGGCTATCTCGGATTCCTCCGTAAGATAGGCCTCGTGGCTAACGGTCGCCATATTGCCTTGTATTACTACTTTACTACCCAAAAGGTTGTCAGTCTATTGTTATGAGGCTGTATACATGCGCGTTGAACTAGCGCCAAACTTTTTACCGAAACTTTGATATTAAGAGCACTATTAACGTTCATTTGTGTTGCATTTTGACCTATTATCCAAGTGATTTACTTTTCCAGTATTATTTAATCACCCTATCATCCAATTTTTAAGATGAAATTACGGTGTTTACAAAACCAACCAAACCGAAAGTGAAACTGAATGCATTACGTTTCGCGATGTAAACATTAAATATTTGTTCAGTTTGAGGAAGCGAATCGATAATAGACGTTGGAATATGTATGCAATACAGACTATCATTGCCGAATGTAGTACTGGCTAAAACATACCTTTTATGACAGGTCATGTATAGAACGTTAATGTCTGGGTTGTTCATTAACCCATTTATGCCCAGTGGACTCTCCCATCCTTCTAAATTGGATTAATTTATTTCCAAAAGTAGGGGTGTCTGGTATATTTATTTCTATATTTAGAATATTTCTTACAGAAATTTCTTTAAGCAAACAGCGCAGACCCAGATGAGACGCCGCATTATGCGGCGTCTCATCTGGGTCTACGCTGTTTGCAATGTCCTGGGTTAATATAATTAATGCACGTTTCTGATCTAATTGCCTGTATCTAGTTGTAATTACCATGATATTGATAAAATTACAACGTTTTTTTCATAAATTAACATTACATGTTTTATTTTTATAATTTAGGGAATATATAATTGTATCATTATCATCATTAAATATTCTGAAAATGATCTAAATTATCATGATTACTTTAAAGTAGAATTTTGATAGTTTACTCATTATTTTTAATGAATTTGCACATTTGCTTGATTCAAAATAAAATGTATTAATAAGGGTTTCAGTTGTTAGTTTTAACCCATTTTTAGTTTGATTAAATTTAAAGTACTAACTACGTACATGTATGTGAAATGCTCTTGAGTTCGTTTCCTGGGCCTAGAACCAGTACTTGGGTGTCTCTTGGAGATTTCTTAAGAATGCTCCCACACTGGGGATCAAACCAGTGACCTCCAGATCATTAGGTGGACACCACATCATTTACACATCAGCGACCTTTAATTAGTAAATTACTTTAGTATTGCAGCATTATATAATGTAATGTTGCTACATATTTTTGGAAAATGATTAATGTGCTGTACTAAATAAATCTAAATGCATACAATTTTAATTGTGTATATTGTGTGATTATTAGTTACAAATTCCCTTTTTACAGGATACTGGATTATGAAAGACTGATAAACATAAAATTGACAACTCATCTCCCCAATAATACTTTGTGTGGCTCATTCTCAGAACAAACCCATAGTCGGTGAGAAAACTACAGTGTAAAAAGACCACTTGATTGTGACAATTATGGCTGACCAAGCAAATGTTATCATTTAAAATAAAGAAAACTTCCAGTTCAATATACATTTTATACCAATTATGACATTGGCCAACACAGAAAATAATTATAAGGTTGATTTTCCCAAAATTGACTGTTACAATTGGATACTGTTTTAAGCTTCACTCTACTTTGTCTGAAAATAAAAGTCCTAAATGATGTAATAGAAACATACATATTTAATTTTTAGTTTTACAAGGATATATATATACATACATATATTATAATATCTTTTTATCGATGGTCAATCAATTTAAGTTTAACTAATATATACATACACATTTTATACATGTGTATGCTTTGATTTTTTTCTATTGAAGCCAAATTAATATCCCATTAGATAGATAGATAATATCACAGCAGTATTCCTATTTTGTCTGCAAGTACTGCAGAAATCATGGATTATTATTTTACTGAGTCAGCCTTAATCTTTATATTATAATTGTTAAAACAGATTAAGATGTGCATTATACAATTGAGGATGCATCAAGATTAAAAAATGGTACATGTATAAATTAATAAAGAATCAATAACAATCAGAAACTGTGCATTTTTTACAGTATTGTGTGAAAGGATTTGAAGTAATGATGTGTTTTTGAAATATGATTTATGTGAATTTGAATAAATATATAAAATTTAGTGATTTTCTCAGACAAAAACTGTTAATTACATACTAAAGTATTCAGAATGTATTATTGTAATATTCATTCGAATTTTTTAGTACAAAAAGCACTTTTCCCTGGCATTTGTATTTATAGTAATTGCATATTTTATAATTCTGACAGCATTTATAAACTGTGTTCATGCAAGCATGAACACGGTTTCATTTTTTGAGTATTTAAACAAGAGGGCCATGATGGTCCTGTATCACTCCACTGCTGAAAAAAAGGCTGAAACAAATTTCTCTGCATGTGCAAATACTTAAATATAGGCCCTATTTAAGCACATGTACACTTTTGTGACCTTCTGGGCTGGGTCAAATTTAACCCCAGGGGCATAATTTGAGAAAACTTTGTAGAGGACTACTATATCTCACTACATACAAAATGTGGTAGCCCTAGGTCCTAGAGTTAAGGACAAGAATATTTTTAAAGTTTTCACAAAATAAGCAAGATATAAGCGTATATAATGTTCAATTTTGTGACATGCGGGTCAGGATCAAATTTGACCCAAAATAGGCGCTTTAAAAGCGTTTATTCAATTTTGACCCCAGAGGCATTATTTGAACAAATTTTGTAGGTTTATTAGATGTCACTACATACCAAATTTGGTAGCCCTAGGCCCAATGGTTATGGACAACAAGATTTTTAAAGTTTTCACAAAATAGGCCCCATATAAGCGTATGTTCAGTTTTGTGACCCCGGGCAGGGTCAAATTTGACCCAATGGGCATAATTTTAACAAACTTGGTAGAGAACTATAACATGTCACTACATACCAAATTTGGTAGCCCTATGCCTTATGGTTAAGGACAAGAAGAGTTTTAAAATTTTCACAAAAAAGGCACTATATAAGCATATAATTGATTTTGTGGCCACCGGGGCAGGGTCAAATTTGACCCCTGGGGCATAATTTGAACAAACTAAGTAGAGGACTATACAATGTCACTACATACCAAATTGTGTAGCCCTAGGCCTAATGGTTATGGACAATATTTTTTTTTAAGTTATCACAAAATAGGCATTATATAAGCATATGTTCAATTTTGTGACCCCCGGGGAATGGGTCAAATTTGACCCTAGGGATTAAATTTGAACAAATTTGGTAGAGGACGATTAAATGTCACTATATACCAAATTTGATAGCCCTAGGCCGGATTGTTATTGACAAGAAATTTTTTGAAGTTTTCACAAAATAGGCCTTATATAAGCATATGTTCAATTTTGTGACCCTCGGGGCAGGGTCAAACTTGACCCCAGGGGCATAATTTGAACAAACTTGGTAGAGGACTATAAGATGCCACTACATACCAAATTTGGTAGCCCTAGGCCAATGGTTATGGACGAGAAGATTTGTAAAGTTTTCACAAAATATACCCTATATATGCATATGTTCAATTTTGTGACCCCCTGGGCAGGGTCAAATTTGACCCCAGGGGTATAATTTGAACAAATTTGGTAGAGGACTATTAGATGTCTCTACATACCAAATTTGATAGCCCTAGGCCCAATGGTTATGGACGGGAGATTTTGAAAGTTTTCACAAAATAGGCCTTACATTGTATTTAAGCAAATTTTCAATTTTGTGACCCCCAGGGCAGAGTCAAATTTGACCCCAGGGGCATAATTTGAACAAATTTGAAAGAGGTACACCCCAGGAACATTCCTAAGAAATTTCATCCGAATTGGACCAGTAGTTTAGGAGAAGATGTTTAAAGGAAAAGTTTATGCATGGATGCACGATGGACACAGGACCTTTGGCCAGTGGAGCTAAAAATCAAATTAAACATTTAGTTTTGATTTAAAATCAGTTTTTATATGCAAGTGTCTATTTCACTTATAAATTAAAACAGCATATTATTCATTATTGAAAAGATTATTCCAAGCTTGATGTCATATTTCAACTTTGCATAGTGTAGTTAATTGAACATTGTATTGAACTGTATGGGCAGCTATATTTTTTAATTTATGTATGTTGTATTATACAAAATGCATTATTTCTACCACAAGTAGACCATATAAGGCTTACTGCTACTAAATAGGCACTGGTATGAATTTGACACTGTTTTTGATGCTCATACAAAACTTTAATTATTACTACACTTTAGTATATTAAATATTTTCAAGTTTTTGTTCAACATTTTTTGCAAAAGAAAAGAGTGTCTTAATGCATTTGAAAATATACTTAAAACAAACTAAAAATGCATTTTAACATACCTTTTTCCTGGTAAAGTGGATTTGGGATGATAAAAAATACACTTGAAGAGTATTAATGCTAGAAAAATGCAGAAAAAAATACATTTGTTTCTGTTAGAAGTGTGTCTTGTCTGCATTTTTAAGTGTATTAAATGCACATCAAATGCAGATAAATACAATGCCAATACTGTTACATGTATTGTAATGGACATAAAATGCACTTGTTCTTGTAATTAAATGCTTTAGTGAATTGAAATAACCTTTTATAACGTTTTAACAATTAATAATACCTTCTTATATAAATTTTCTTTTGAAATGTGACACTTAAATGATTTTTGCACCACTAGTAAGAGATATAATTTGTGCTCATGTCATAATGCTTTATCATTACACTACAAAATATCATTTGTTGTATGAAAATTACCCGTAAAATTCATGTGAACGCTCAAGAGATCAATAGCAGCGTGCTATACCCTGCTCCTTTTTACATGACTTGATGGTATTTAGTCCCCAATTCTACATTGCTAAGGGAAAATTAATGTGCAGATTTGACAAATAAGTCTTAACTGGGATCTAATAGGCAGACTTTCATATTACTTGTATTTAATTTAAATCATGATCTGAATTGCTCTTTGGCAAATCTTTGTTGGTCACAGTATGCAACTGAATTTTGTTCACTTTGTAGTGATTATATTTCCTATATTTATTAGACAACATCTTTCTTCAAAAGTTTAACATGATTGCTTGGTTAAGAAACAAGATCAATGCATCATAACATAAAATGAAAAAATGTGTAATAGTAAAAATGGCAGCAAAAAAGCACTAGATTATCTGCCTTAAATCTGAGACGATATGTTGATGTATTGGAATTTCTCATAAATAATGTGCTCCATAGTTGTATAATTGTATAGTCGCATGCATGAGTGGTGTCAATGTCACAATACCAATTAAAGCCTATAATTTACTAAAACAATTTGAAGTTTGATGTGAGTGTTTTTCAAGATCTGTTATATATAATTATATATACATGTATATATATATTGTTGAAAAGTTAACATGCAATAAGTTTACTGTAATTTAGTGACAAATAGTTTTACTGATTTGGTTGGATGCATATATGCAGATATATCATGGTTTGTGCAGAGGACAGTAGCAAAAACAAGAGCTGTCTCCGTAGGATGACATACGCCCCCGATAAACGCTTTAATAGAAGTTATGAGCATTTTTCAAAACCTAAAAGCCGACCCTAAGTTCAAGGTCAAAGGGGTCAAAATTTGTGTGTGTATGGGAAGGCCTTGTCCATATACACATGCATACCAAATATGAATGTTACATCTGAAGCTACATAGAAGTTATGAGCATTTTTTTGAAACCTAAATGCAAAGTGTGACGGATAGACAGACGGACAGTGCGATCACTATATGCCCTCCTTTGGGGGCATAAAAATGTGTTTCACATTGTTTTGGTAAATTAGTAATGTAGTTAAAAGAACAGAATCATCAATTATAAAGTTATTGATTATAAAGTGTTGCTGGCATATTTGATGCATTCATCTAGCTATAAAAAGGTCCCTGTTTTATCCCCACTGGCACCGAGTGAGGGTTCTCAAAATCTTTAAACAATATAAATAACTACATATAGGGTCGAGAGCCTTGTTGATATGGGGGCTAAACACCTGAAATCAAAGCGACCCAGGTTAAAGGCCGAGGCCAAATAAATAAACCAGGGCAGAGGCCGCATGAGCCTGCTATACTCTGAACAAGTATTGTTTCTTCTCAGAAAACTGGCTTAAGTGTCTTACTAAGCTTTAGACTTTGAGTTTCAGTGCAATCAATCTAAAATAAATTGGTCAAATTATAGCTAAAGAAACTTCAGCGTACAGTCTATATAGTATTGACAGACCTGTAAAGTCGCGCCAGTCAAAAATCATAAAAAGCGACATTTAAAGTTATGGTAGCCAGAACTAGTCAAATTAAATAATAATTTGTAAAAAATAAACATTCTGCACAAATTCAATTATTAACTTTACCTGTGTGCATGAATCATTTCAGTCTTGATGGTTAGTGAACTATGTCAAAAGCACCATATCTATGAAACACTTGTTTTTTTAATAGTGCAATGTTCCACAGAAATGATGCTGATGAGTGATGATTATTCTACACGATGATGAATTATTAGATATATTTCTAAATTCCATTTCCACCAACAATTCGGTTATTCAACTACCAGTTCACATGCTTCATACACAGTTGAAAATAACACTATTTCACTCAACAACCGTGACACATGTACTCAATTTTTCAACTTTTCGCAATTAAAATTGTCTTCTACTGTTATTGTTGTTGTTGTACTTTTGAAAGTAGTTCGAAAGATGGCGACCATTAACCCAGAGATTGATTTATGAAACAAATCGTCTGCTGATCCAGAGTGATCGGTAAAGTGCGAGCAGACGAGGTGAAAATACTTTAAAAATTAAAGCTGAAAGACTAAAAAGTTAGATCTGAATATCTTAAAAATTTGTGAATAAATGTGTGTCTGGTGGGTAACAACGACAACTTACCAGAATATTGCTCATGATCAAACGTAAAACTTCTTTCTGAGAGCGAATAGAAAATGCGTCACAAATTCTGATACATAAACAGTAGGGTGTCGTTATTGAAATACCGCGAGAATACTTGAAGAATAGAGATGCCAACTATAGTGTTTAAAACAAATAATTTTTTATCAAGCGTTTGTGATTTGTCAGGATAATAATAACAATAAGATATCGAAAAGATCAAAGCAAATAAATTCGACAGAAATCGGAGATTCGGCAATATATTAAAGACGGGTTATGTTCCCCTAAATTGTGTTCGGTGAAGACTGTTACTATATGTAGTGAACCAGTCTTCGGCTTATACCCACTGAAGAAGAGCATTCAGGGGAGATACTTGAGTTATGACCTAATTCTGGAACGGTTGCGAAGAAAAACAAATAATGCGAGAATATTTAGTGCGATTCGCTACACAATTATGATGTCATTGATATAACTTTTTCTGAGGTATGTATTTACATGTGATTTAGCATATGTCAAAGTGTTTTTGATTTGTTTAAGTTCATAAATAGCATCGCGAAAATATATGTCGCGTGGCAAATTTTTTTTGAGACGTATCCATATGTGGTATTCTTATGTAATTTTATGTCTAAATTCCCATATGTATGAACGGTCAACGCCCGCTTCGCCGGCTTTTGCCCGTATTATTTCTTAATTAGAAAGCATTTAGGTAAACACTTGAGGTCCTCACAGAATGAATTAAGCCCGGTAAACTTTAAAATACACATACACTGTGTTTTAAATTAACTGATTTTTGTTTCGTATTTTAGAGGCATCGTATACGTATTTTGCTGGGACCGCCAACATAAACAGGGGATACTCAGGTAATGTTGGTATGTTGACTATTGAATCCCACCGTACCCAATAATTAATTGCAGGGGTTATATATCCACTTTACATTTGTCCATACAATTTAGTATGATATGATACATGCGTTTGAAATTGTTGACAGTTTTCTATATTAGAAAAAAATATGCTCAAGAAATAAATTTATTTTTTCAAATAAAAAGCAGAATGAAGATCCAGTCATATGTTATATATGCACTTTGGGAATTGATTGCAATTAAATTTGGGATTCAGCATTTCGTTTTATTTAATCATGTTTCGGTTTGACTAATAACTCGTCTTCACAATTGGTTCTAACCAGCACTATTATTCACCGTCAGTTTGGACATATATAGAGCAACACTTTCAATGTTTGCCTCTATAAAGTAAGTAGCTAAAAGCAGTGCACCAGTCCGTTTGCCATCAGTACGCATGTACACGATGCGTACTATAGCATGTACACGATGCGTACTATAGGTCATAAGTAACTTATTTCTTGATTCAGCGTCTGTTCGGACTGTAACGCCATAATTTATAAGACAAATCAAAGAACAAACAAACATGATCAACTTGTCATAACATGCGCGCAGTTGTATGCCCCAAGCTCCGCGGTTTATGATGTGCTTATAGCTCAAAGGTCTATTATTGGCATTATTTATTAACTTACTACATGTAATTGGGCCGTGCTCTAAAAATGGGTTTAATACATGTGCTTTAAGTGCCATCGCTTATTAGCTGACTGCACAGGCTAATCAGGTATGACACTTTCTGCGTTTACGATATTTTTCGTTTAAGGAAAGTTTCTTCTTAGCAAAAATGAAGTGTAGGCGAAAATATCGTCCCTGATTAGCCTGTTTTTACTGCACAGGCTAATCCCGTACGACACTTTACGCTCATACATTAGACCCACTTTCCACAGAGATCAGCTCAATTGTAAATCAAATCCCTACACATTATCATTATGTAGACATGGCGTGTCACTTCGCAGTATTTGTGTTCAATAACGGTCAAGCTTATACTAACGTCACATGTTTAACTCTCTCCCACTCAGAAGCAAAGTGAAAATGGCTATGTGCAAACAGCATAAAACCAGAACAGCCTGCGAGTAACCCGCAGCCTGTTCAGGTTTTATGCTGTTTGCTGCTCATCATACTTTTAGGGTTGACAATGAATACTTTAAAACTTGAATTTAGTAAGAAAGGTCTTAAATTTAATTTAACTTTCTAAGGGTCAAAATACGTATCTAAGTGGTTAAAATGGGCCTACCGGCAGTACAGCTTCCTATATCTTACCACATGCAGAGGATAAAATGTCTATGATATGTTTTAAGGATCGCTCTGGTAATATGGGGATTAATGCAGGTGCGTAAAGTGTCGTCTCAGAATTCATGCATTCGTACAGGCAAATCAGGGACGTAACTTTCCGCCTTGACTGTATGCTAACTATAAAAGAAACAATCCATACATGGGGGAAGTATCGTCCCAGATTAACCTGATCGGATTGCACAGACAAACTGGGACGATACTTTACATACTAGTACATTCAATTAACGCCGTTGTCCTAGAGACATGTATTTAACGCCGTTTTCCTAGAGACATTCATTTAACGCCGTTGTCCTAGAGACATGTATGTAACGCCGTTGTCCTAGAGACATGCATTTAACGCCGTTGTCCTAGAGACATGCATTTAACACCGTTGTCCTAGAGACATGCATTTAACGCTGTTGTCATAGAGACATGCATTTAACGCCGTTGTCCTAGAGACATGAATTTAACGCGATTGTCCTAGAGACATGCATTTAACGCCCTTGTCCTAGAGACATGCATTTAACGCCGTTGTCCTAGAGACGTGCATTTAACACTGTTGTCCTAGAGACATGCATTTAACGCCGTTTTCCTAAAGACATGCATTTAAAGCCCTTGTCCCAGTGACATGCATTTAACGCCCTTGTCCCAGAGACATGCATTAAACGCCGTTGTCATAGAGACATGCATTTAACGCCGTTGTCCTAGAGACATGCATTTAACACTGTTGTCCTAGAGACGTGCATTTAACGCCCTTGTCCTAGAGACGTGCATTTAACATCGTTGTCCTAGAGACGTGCATTTAACGCCGTTGTCTTAGAGACATGCATTTAACACCGTTGTCCTAGAGACATGCATTTAAATCCCTTGTCCTAGAGGCATGCATTTAACGCCGTCGTCCTAGAGACATGCATTAAACGCCGGTGTCCTAGAGACATGCATTTAACGCCGTTGTCCTAGAGACATGCATTTAACGCCGTTGTCCTAGAGACATGCATTTAACACCGTTGTCACAGAGACATGTATTTAACACCCTTGTCTTAGAAACATGCATTTAACGCCCTTGTCCTAGAGACATGCATTTAACACCGTTGTCCTAGAGACATGCATTAAACACCGTTGTCCTAGAGACATGCATTTAACGCCGTTGTCCTAGAGACATGCATTGAACACCGTTGTCCTACAGATGTGCACTGAACGCCCTTGTCCTAGATACATGCATTTAACACCGTTGTCATAGAGACACGCATTTAACCGCGTTGTCCTAGAGACATGCATTCAACGCCGTTGTCCTAGAGACATACATTTAACGCTGTTATCCTAGAGACATACATTAAATGCCGGTGTCCTAAAGACATGGATTTAACGCCGTTGTCCTAGAGACATGCATTTAACGCTGTTTTCCTAGAGACATGCATTTAATGCCTTTGTCCTTAAGACATGAATTTAACGCCGTTGTCTTAGAGACATGGATTTAACGCCGTTGTCCTAGAGACATGCATTTAACGCCATTGTCCTAGAGACATGCATTTAACACCGTTGTCCTTGAGACATGCATTTAACGCCGTTGTCCTAGAGACATGCATTTAACGCCGTTGTCATAGAGACATGCATTTAACGCCGTTGTCATAGAGACATGCATTTATATCCGTTGTCATAGAGACATCCATTTAAAACCGTTGTCCCAGAGCGAGAATCACTTGTTTCCTTTATTCTCTTCCTTATTTACCAGGAACAACTAGAGAGAACACATACGGCGTCTAGGAACCACGTGCTGCAAATCATAGACATACTTAATATAGTAATGTGTTTCCATTTATTCTCTTCCTTATTTACCAGGGACAACAAGAGAGAACTCATACGGCGCACATGAACCACGTGCAAATCATAGACGTACTGAATACAGAAATGACGAGCCGCCACACTATGGAGGTCAAGGTCAAAGTAGTTATGATGAGTATACAGGGGGTTTAAGTGAAGAGGAACAGCTTAGAAGAGCCACTGAAGAAAGCCGGGGCCAGTATTACAGAGGTACTACTGTAGAGTCATGATTATTTGTGGAACATCAATTTTCTTCGTAGATTTCGCTAGTTGAATGATTCACGAATCCAACAAAACACATCGGAAAGGTGCCGACGAAAAGTTCTCTGTTTTTGCCAAAAAATCAGAAATGCAAGAAATTTACGAAATTGCGTGACAAAGAAAGTCGTTTTTGAAAAACTACGACATTTTGTGCTGATGAATAAACATGTTCATGCCTTTACAGCACGTTGTGTTAACAAATCCTCCATGGGACTATTTGTCCGTTAAATGAATGAACACATCCCTTTTGTAGATATATATACATGTGTCCGGCATACAAATGTATTAAAATTGTCTATACTAGTCATATGAGTTAAAATGACAATATCGTGTATGTAAAAGTATTATTGATTCAGGAATGTTCTTTTAGAACCATAATAGCGCAAAGTAATGTTGAGTTCAACTTCTCTTTAACTTTAGGGTGGATTAGGCTCAATCTTAGAAATGGAATTATCTTAATTTGTAGATAGTAATTGTGGCTGCAACGAAATTCGACATAATAATGACCCTTTGTCATTTTCATGTCCCCCACCACTATAGTGGGGGAAATATTGTTTTTGCCCTGTCTGTTGGTTTGTTGCTTTGTTTGTTTGTTTGTGCAAACTTTAACATTTGCCATAACTTTTGCAATATTGAAGATAGCAACTTCATATTTGGCATGCATGTGTATCTCATGGAGCTGCACATTTTGAGTGGTGACTGGTCAAGATCAAGGTCATCCTTCAAGGTCAAATGTCAAATATATGGGTCAAGATCGCTCATTTTATGAACACTTTTGCAATACTGAAGATAGCAACTTGATATTTGCATGTGTATATCATGGAGCTGCACATTTCTTCCTTCAAAGTCAAAGGTCAAATATATAGGGACATAGTGTTTCACAAACAAATCGCATGTTTAACTTTATAATATAAAGTTTCATTGTCTGTGTCCAAGCACTGTAGTGGCGAACAAGGTTAGGTCTGTTACTTATTTTTAGTTCATTCAATCCTGATGGAACTTTGCCAGAATTTGAACCGGGGGGGAGGGGGGGGGGGGGGGCGTTTCATAAACGATCGTACGACAAGTTTAACTTACGAGAGAATTTTGTAATTTTAATAAGGAGATGAACTAGCTCGCCATGCTCGTCAAATATATACGGCGCTTGAGATGCCAATGTAATAAATTAAGTACTGAAAACTTATAATCATATGATATGAACTTTAGCAATTATGTATCTTCGAAAAATGTATCGTATCGTAAATGTGTACGACGATATTTATTGAAACGGTCCCCTGGAATATATATAAGCCTAGTTTGAAACCGGGTCTCATTCGTCAAAAAAAACTAGGCCATGAGATAAAGTTCCAACCATTGGTTTACCTTGAACTCTGGTCAGCGCTTGGGTCCATCATGTCCCATATGGTTTATTAAGCAAAAATAACATATGGTTAATTGAGTAAAAAATAACATTTGCTCTATATTGTTTTTAGAGCCTACCGCACCGCCCAGTGAAAGGATGTATCCGGATTTAGATGAATTAAGGAGAAGGCGAGCGGACCGTTACACATAGAAACGATTGACACATGAACCGCATCTGACGCCGTTATGTACATTTTTGGCACTGGGAAAACGGTGCTTAATGCACATGCATAAAGTCGTTACTGATAAGCCTGTGTGGACTGCTTTCTGCGTTTTTATGGAATGCTTCGTTTCGTTTTAAGGCAGACTCTTTGAAAACAAAATAAAGTTCAGATGAAAAGTGTCGTCTTTGATTAGCCTGTGTGGACTGCACAAGGTAATCCAGGACGGCACTTCAAGCACATTCATAACGCACCGTGTTCTCCAATCTAGACTCATATGGATTGTAAGTATTCACCCGCAAATTTAATTTAAGGAGCGAGGTATATATGAAGTCACTCTGCTGGTCAGTCAGTTGGTCCGTCCATCAGCGTTAAATGTAAAAAGTTTGTGAAGCAAATAACTTTTAAGTTATTTTCAAGCGTTTAAATTGAAACGTTCAATAGTTCATCACTATGTGTGGACGTGCCAGATACAGTATTCATCCAAAATCCACAATACGCATTCCATAAGTTATTTGCCCTTGAACAGAGCTAAAAAGGCAGTGTCAGGGTACTGTTTACAGTTGTGTTAAAGTTCTAGTTATTATTACAATTATGACTTTGAGTTGTTTTTTTCTACTATGCCATAAATGTGAAAATTTGATATATAATTAAGATATACTTTTAACTAGACAAAATTATGCGCATACTTTGTCTAGTTTATTTAAGTTGAATGAATCTTTGAAACCCCGGTCCGGCTACCAACTTGTGAGGGGACTGGTCACGAAATCCTTGACTAGGGCAGTTGTCAATTAACTCATACCCACTTAGTAGCAAAGTGAAAATGGCTATTTGCAAACAGCATAAAACGCAAATAGCCTGCAAGTCACTCGCAGTCTTCTCAGGTTTTACGCTGTCTGCTTCCCATCAGTAACTACGGGTAGGAAATCAAGTCTTTATAACTTCAATTTAGTAAGAAAGGTATTTAAATAAATGTAATTTTGACGCACTCGTAGTCCCTTAAAAAGTTAAATTTAATTGCAGCCTTGTCTTCCAAGATTCAAGGTTTGAACAGACTGCATTCCAGCTGTTCTGGTTTTATGCTGTTTGCACATAGCCATATTCCCTTTGCTTCTGAGCGGAAAAGAGTAAAATGGCCTCCGTGATACGACTGAAGTATATGTATGCTGGCAAGACTTCCACCGGGCGCATCTGTGTAAATTGAACGCAGCATCATGCTAATAGTATAGTGTTTCAGTGAATGATATTGCGATCTGGAATAATTTGAGTTGTTAGTTAGACTTCGTTTGCAAAATGCAACGATGGTATCTATTCACCACAACCGATCTATAACAATATTTAATGTTTTTCTCACAAATACAATATTTTAATTTATGCCCCTTTAAAATGCACCCAAAGTATTATCGTTGGACTTGGGCTTTGATTTATACATTTATAATTTGTCTAATCCAGTATACTGATGCATTTTAACGAAGCTGCTATAGAACAATTTAACCCTTTACCACTTAGAAACATGTTTTGACGCATTTGTAGTCCCTTAGAAAGTTAAATTTAGGTCAAGACCTTCCTTTCTAAATAAAACTTTTAAAGGCGCTATTTCTAACCCTTAGATAGAGATGAGTTGCAATCAGCATACAACCTGAACAGATTGCGAGTTACTCACAGGCTTTTCTGGTTTTATGCTGTTTGCATGTAGCCATTATCATTTTGCTTCTGAGTGGGAAAGAGGTAATTGTGTTTGATTTCATTAATGAAATTACGTGTGTTGTGTATTCGGTGTTACTTCTGTGATCGAAATTATCGATAAGAATAAATACCAGTTGAAGTATTGTCCATCATATACTAGTAGGTTTGCATTAAAAGGTGGCTGTAATGGCTTGTTGTTACACTTGTTTAATTTACCCTATTGAATTGCGTCTTCTTTAGCCATTTGGGGTCCATTTGTTTTTGATTTGTGATTTACCATGGTTCTGTTTATGTAATGAAGCAACACTTAAAATTAATTAATGTTAACTTATATTGAGCGAATTTAAACCGTGTGGACTGATTTGAATATAACTATTATATTGAACAAACTTTACAATTGTGTACATTGAAATCATTTTCCAGCACAATATTTTATTGAGTTCAAAACCGATAATTCATTAATTCTAATATTGTATATATCTCTTAAATGCAATGTTCTGAATTACGACACTATCGTTTATCTTTACATGTTTGACAACTTACATATTATTTTATCCTATGTGTTTGAATATAAAATGTTAATAAATATGGTGTTTAAAAGTATGTATGTTTTTCCCCTACCGGTTTCAACGGAGGGGACTTATGGTTTGCGCTCTGTGCGTCTGTATGTCTGTCTGTCACACTTTTCTGGATCATGTGATAACTTTTAAAGTTCTTCATATGTTTTCATGAAACTTGAAACATGGATATATGGCAATATGGACATTATGCACGTAATTTAATTTCGTTCCGAAGTCAAACATTCTGTTTGCTATGGAAACACATATATAAACAAATTCTGACAATGGTGGGGCCGGTAGGGGACATATATTGCTTGGCAATAGTCTTGTTTAAATATGTTATTATTTGGTAAAGACTGTTCCCTCGCGTTTGTATGTTTTGTATTTTGTATGATCCCAATTTGGGATCCGGTAGGAAAGACAAGTCTCGAAGATCATGATCCATTGTATTATTTTTTATTAATAAGATACCTGTTTTTGTTACTCAACATCACACAACCAACCCTGTATGTTTTCGTACAGGCATGTATACTAAGCTAAATACAGTTAAGAATGCAGTTTAAGTTTTTGTACATGCGTAAATAGTGAGTCAAGAGTAAACGTAAAATAACAATATTAAACATGTATGTGTTAATACACACATATATAAATAAATACAGTTGAACCATATTTACTATGTGTGGTATGCTGATGAGCAAATCAAACAGTTTTGTCTTTCGACTGAATATATAAATGTTATCAATAGACATGTGTAAAGCATACATATGTTACAACCATACACCGATAAAAAAGTAAATTTACCATCTAAATATTTACAAGGAAAATGTCGATTATATAAATAACTGATTTAATTATTTGTGTATATTTTGATAGTTATGGGCTAGTGGCCTATTATTACAGGTAAATAATGGTCATTGTCAACATGTTTTCGAAATGTCATTTTATGAGTGCAAGAAGGAAAGAAAACACGTGGACACAAAATGTGCACACATGTACAGAGAAGTTATTTCGTTTCTGAACGGATAACGAACTAACATTTCAAATATTTTGTCGAACGTTTTTCAAGGACGTTAAATGGCTTACATTTAGTTTTGCTCATACACGTGATTAATGTCGAAATCACCATGAATGCCATGTAATCCTTTTGTAATATATACTGTACACATTTCGTAACTTATTTTAATAGTAAAGCTGTAAAGGAATCCAATAATGTTGTATACAGTTTGTACAATATAGCAAATTACAACGCGAAAATGTGCGATAATATGTGAAATGAAGAACGAAAATATATGTACAATACATGTCGTGAATACATTGCACATAATATGTTTGTCAATACCAATGCGATTGAAGTCACGCATGTATTATTGAGCTTCACGTGACTTTAGGCGAGACATCAAACCGGTTGAATCCTTTCCCACTGAGAGGAATAGTGAAAATGGCTATGTGCAAACAACCTAAAACCAGAACAGCCTGCGAGTAACTGGCAGTCTATTCAGGTTGTATGCTGTTTGCTGCTCATCAGTATCTAAGGGTTGGAAATGAAGCCATTAAAACTTGAATCTACTAAGAAAGGTCTTTTATAAAATTAACTTTATGAGGGACTACAAATGCGTCAAAATACGTATCGAAGTGGGAAAGGGTAAAGCTCTCGACGTTTCGTAATGACCGTTCCAAGCTTGAATCATTAAACCAGTGTTTTATTAAATAATTTGTTTAATTTCACAAGTCGTATCATAATAATAGCTGATGGCTTATACTGTTTCTGGAGTTTCATTACTGCTATATTTCGTATACACGATTTATTCAGATTAAAATGGGCATAAAATAATGCACGCATAAACAAGGTTGTCTAAAAGCAATATTAATCATGAAATAAAAACGTATACATAAACATCAATTTAAAAGCTGATTGGATAATACATTACAAAAAAAGTTCATTTAAATTACATTTCAAATACTCGTTTTAAATAATGTTTAATACACATAATTATGTGCAATCTTACTTCAACTCCATAAGGAAACAGAACATAAAAATATGTGTAGTATTGACCCTTCTTATTAAAAAGATTTTAGAACAAAGCTTCACGTAGTTGACATTCCATTTGATCGAAAGGCTTCGCGAAAAGAAGCTTTTATACATAAAGCAAATTTAAATATTACATAGGTTGCATATATAAGTTCATTATTAATTGTTTTATTGTAACCACAATCATTCATTATACATTAAGCCTCCTCTTGTACATTTTGTTTTTATATTGTATGTTTGTGTTTAAGTTGCTGAATTGTTTGTGTCTAAACATGCAGAAGCTGAAAGTTATGAATATTGTATTATATATATTGTTCCAAGACACCTGTTTTGGGATTCATATTTTACAGCTCATTTTTCATCCTCTTATAAATGGATAATCTTAAATTAATTTCATACAACTGTAGGGGTCTAAATAACACAAAAAAAAACGTAGAGATGTCTTTGATTTCTTAAAAACAAAACCAGCCCGTATTTATTGTCTCCAAGACTGTCATTTTTCTCCGGAAATTAAAAATAAAATATATTCAGAATGGGATGGGGAATGTCATTTTAGTTTTGGACAATCTAATTCAAGAGGTGTTTGCATTTTATTTATAAAAAAACATTCAAATCACAGTAAATAAAATTGAAAAAGATTCTATTGGTAACTACTTACTATTGGATTTGACATATATGAAAAACAGTTTTACCTTATGTACATTATATGGGCCCAATAAAGATACGCCCGCTTTTTTTACGGACCTCTTTAAAAAAAAAGATTTTCACACTGAAACGTATATAATATGTGGAGACTTTAATTGTGTACTAGATGTCAACTTAGATTATAAAAATTATGCATCCATTAACAATAATAAAAATGCAAGAAAAACACTACAATCGATTATCAAAGATAACAATATAATTGATACACCATTACAACAGGCTAGACTTGATTTTTGGTTACTTCAAATAATCTGTCATAAAAAATTAGAAAATCTACTATTGATTCATGTTATAAGTCTGATCATTCCATAATCGACTTAGAAATAAGTTATGAGGATATAGTACATGGAAAAGGGCTATGGAAATTCAATAATTCACTTTTAAAGGATATCGACTATTTAAACTGCATTAATACTCTAATAGAAAATGTTAAACAACAATACTGTATCTCAAGATAAACCAATGGTTGAAAACTTGACATGGTGACCTAGTTTTTGGACGAATAAGACCCGCTTAGATATTTTCCGGTTAACATTCAGGCCAAGTTTCATCAGATTGGATCAACAAGAAATTAGTTACAGTCCAGAGCTTGTTCCCCAACTACACGTGCTTGGACACAGACAATGCCCCTTTACCTTCTACAGTTTAAAAATGACAAAGGGTCATAATTATGCCGAATTTCGTGGCAGCTAAAATAATTATCAAAACATAAAGATCATTCATTTGCAAATTGCAAAAAGTTGAGCCAAATCCACCAAGAAGTTAAAAAGGAGTTTAACTCAACTCTACTTTGCGCTCTTATGGTTCAATAAGAACATTACTGAATCAATATACTTTAACATACAATATGGTGTCATTGTAATTCACATGACAAGTTTAAGATAATTGCATGCCGGACACGTGTACATAAATCTACAATAGCGATGTGTTCATTAATATAACGGACAAATAGTCCCGTGCAGAATTTGTTAACACAAAGTACTGTAAAGGCATTAATATCCATCAGCACAAAATGTCGTGGTTTTTCAAAAACGACGTTCTTTGTCACGTAATTTGAATTTCAGGGGGTTTTTGCAAAAAAGAGGAATTTGCATCGGCAGCATTCCGATGTGTTTTGTTAGATATGTGGATCATTCAACCAGCGAAATCTATGAAGAAAATTAATGTTCCACAAATAATCATGACACTACAGAAGTACATCTGTAATACTGGCCCCGGCTTTCTTCCGTGTCTCTTCTAAGCTGTTCCTGTTCACTTAAACCTCCGGTATACTCATCATAACTACTCTGTCCTCCATCTCTGTATTGAGGCGGCCTGTAATTACTGTATTCAGTATGTCATTGATTTGTAGCACTTGATTCGTAGGTGCCGTATAAGTTCTCTCTAATTGTCCCTGATAATTAAGAAGAGAATACAGGCAACAAGTGAGCGTCGCTCTAGGACAACGGCGTTAAATGCATGTCTCTGGGACAACGGCGTTAAATGCATGTCTCTGGGACAACGGCGTTAACTGCATGTCTCTATGACAACGGCGTTAAATGCATGTCTCTATGACAACGGTGTTCAATGCATGTCTCTAGGAAAACGGCGTTAAATACATGTCTCTAGGACAACTGCTTAAAATGCATGTCTCTATGACAACGGCGTTAAATGCATGTCTCTATGACAATGGCGTTAAATGCATGTCTCTAGGAAAACGGCGTTAAATACATGTCTCTAGGACAACTGCTTAAAATGCATGTCTCTAAGACAACGGCGTTAAATGCATGTCTCTATGACAACGGCGTTAAATGCATGTCTCTAGGAAAACTGCGTAAAATGCATGTCTCTATGACAACGGCGTTAAATGCATGTCTCTAGGACAACGGCGTTAAATGCATGCCTCTAAGACAACGGCGTTACATGCATGTCTCTATGACAACGGCTTTAAATACATGTCTCAAGGACAACGGCGTAAAATGCATGTCTCTAGGACAACGGTATTAAATGCATGTATCTAGGACAACGGCATTACATGCATGTTTCTAGGACAACGGCGTTTAATGCATGTCTCTATGACAACGGCGATAAATGAATGTCTCTAGGACAACGGCGTTAAATGCATGTCTCAGGGACAACGGCTTTAAATGCA
This sequence comes from Dreissena polymorpha, assembly GCF_020536995.1. Lineage (NCBI taxonomy): Eukaryota > Metazoa > Mollusca > Bivalvia > Myida > Dreissenidae > Dreissena > Dreissena polymorpha. The sequence continues at coordinate 76,983,099 of NC_068360.1, read as the reverse complement.
TGTCTCTGGAACAACGGCGTTAAATGCATGTCTGTAGGAAAACTGCGTTAAATGCATGTCTCTATGACAACGGCGTTAACTGCATGTCTCTGGAACAACGGCGTTAAATGCATGTCTCTATGACAACGGCGTTAAATGCATGTCGCTAGGACAACGGCGTTAAATGCATGTCTCTAGGACAACGACGTTTAAAGCATGTCTCTAGGACAACGGCGTTATATGCATGTCTCTAAGACAACGGCGTATTTAATACATCGTCGCTTAATTGCTGTAGTGCTCTATCTCCATTTTTTTCAAAAATGAGTTTTTTATATCTCTGCGTTCGTGAGAACGAGATCTTTAATATGACGTAATCGGGTGAATGCTGAACTGCACCATCTCCGGGACTTAGAGAAAAGTAGCATTCACGCTCAGATTAGCCAATCAATTGCCAGAATGTACACCACGTGACTGAGTTTCATTTCATTTCAGAACTGTAATGATCCATCTCCAGAAGTTCAATGAAAACATGATCCGATCCGTTAGCGATAAAATGCTCTCTGCCCCGATAGAGCAGTTAAGCATAAACGATTTTTTATTTTTTTAAACAAGAATGCTCTATCTCCATACACAAAATCGCAAATAACATGAACATTTAATTTACTAAAGTTAATATTTAATTATATTCATATTCTTTGTTTGCTTATAAACAGTTCGGTACATTTTTTTCCACATACGTGCATAAATAAGTGAGAAAATAACGTTTAAACCTTTACATGCGTTTTTCTCCAAAAATGAAATTGGTAGTCAGAGCACTACGGAAATCAAGCAACGACATGTCTCTAGGACAACGGCGTTTAATGCATATCTCTGGGACAACGGCGTTAAATGCATGTCTCTAGGACAACTGTGTTAAATGCATGTATCTAGGACAACGGCGTTAAATGCATGTCTCTAGGACAACGGCGTTAAATGCTTGTCTCTATGACAACGGTGTTAAATGCATGTCTTTATGAGATCGGCGTTAAATGCATGCCTATAGGACAACGGCGTTGTATGCATGTCTCTTGGACAACGGCGTTAAATGCATGTCTCTCGGACAACGGCGTTAAATGCATGTCTCTGGGACAACGGCGTTAAAAGCATGTCTCTGGGACAACGGCGTTAAATGCATGTCTCTATGACAACGGCCTTAAATGCATGTTTCTAGGATAACCATTCCGTACGCTTCGTGTTTAATCATTTTTTGGATTGATATATCGTTAATCATCAAAAGTATAAACACATGCCCCTGTATATTTTACGGACAGGCAGTCCTACGAACAGTCTGCAAAAGAAGTGCAATTCTGCTATGCTTCTTTCACAGAAGTATCGTCAGAATTATGTATGTTTTTGGCAAACGTACACACTTTTTATAAAGGAATTCATCGAAAATATTTATTGTCAAGAAACCACATGAACATAAGGAATATATGTGTGGACTCCACACAAGTTAACATTCGAGTTAACCATTAATTTGTGTGAAAGTTATCCTTACGAGTGAGTATATTTTCGTGCCGAGAGCTGACTTACTCACATATCTCGTCTTGCTACGCCCTTGACAGGGTAACTGCTGTCTCTTGAAGTTTTTTTCTCATCATTCAATCTGGATTTGACTATGATTTTTGTTTCTGCCCTCCAACAGGAAATTGGCTGTACTTAAGAATAAAATCTTCGGTATCCCAAATGCTATTAGATAATTTGTTATTCGATTTAGCGCTTCTAATATTTAGTAAATATTTATTGAAGCATTATAATATATTATGCAGCATTAATTAAAGGATTAATGATCTAAAAATGTGTGATATAAATAATATTGCTGTAAGGAACTTAAGCAATAAAACAATACCGGCTACACTATTAAAATACAGTAAAAGAAAAATATTATGTAATAAATTGATATATTAACTAGAGTTAAGACAATTATTATAATGATAATATGAGCAAATAATATGAGCAAATATTTGGCAACATAAAGACAGTGTTTTTCATTAACTAAAAGGATACGTAAAAGGATATTTCTGCACTCTGGCTGTCGGATCCCGCAGCTACCGGTCACCTGTCATACTTAAGGACACTTCTTTTGGGTTTAAACCTTATTTGAACTATCGTGACTACAAGTCACAAATAGGCTGACCAAGTGTGACTACAAGACACAACTTGAAGGTTAACATTACAGTGTGACTATAAGACACAACTAGAAGGCCTAAGCATGACTAAAAGACAGCTGGTTTATGTAATTCAATCATTGAGCAAAGAAGCCCTAATGATTCTTGATTACCAGTCACTTGTACAATAAATATCCTTTTCGAGCAAAGAAGCCCGCACAATTCTTTAATTGCTTGGTCCTATGAGTCCTAGTGACAAATAAGCCTGCACAACTGAGTCTCGATTATTTTTTTAAATCACAGGTATTCAAATTAAAATAGGGTGTAAAAGTCTCTGAAGAGAAATGTTTTCAAATTCCTTTTGAAAATGTTTATTGATGCGGAAGTCCGGATGCTTGAAGGAAGGTCATTCCACAGTTTCGGACCAACAACTCCGAAACTCCTGTCCATGAAAGTTTTTCTCTTTGTGCGTTTCACATCATAACATCCTTCATACGAGACGGTAGATCGTAGGTCACGTGCTGGTACTTTTTCTTTTAAAAGTTCTGTAAGGTATTTTGGCGCGTTACCAACAGAACAATTATACATGAAGTTCAGTAATTTGAATGTTATCCTAGCCTGTACTGGTAGCCAGTGTAGTTCATACAAGGGATCTTTTGAACTGTCATATTTCTGTCGGCCGAGTACCATTTTGGCACACATGTTTTGGATACGTTGCATTTTGTTTATTTCGCATTGAGCTGTTCGATACAAGATGAGATTACAATAATCCAGATGGGATATTACCAAAGACAAAACGAGTATTTCTGTTGCTTCTTTTGTTAAGTATTTCCTTATGTTTTTGATTTTAAGGTAGTTGTACATGGCTGTACGGCACTTAATTTTGATGTGTTCTTTAAAATTTAGTGTTTCGTCTAAATATGCACCCAAATACCGTATGCATTTTTCTGCTTTAACAGTGTCACCAGCAATATATATTTCTTTAGATTGACATTTATTTAATTGGGGTCTACTACCGAACATGATGAATTCCGTTTTTGATGCGTTCATTTTCAGTTTATTCTCGTTCATCCAGTTGTTAATAACGAGTGCACAACTTTCAAGTTCTTGAATGGCAGTTCTTTCAACAGAAGAAGATGTAGGTTTGAATCGCTTGTTTGCGGTGTGGTCGTCTGCAAAACCGTAGACTTTGATGGAGGGATGAACGACATCAAACAGTGTTCCAGCGTACGTCAGGTAGAGCCATGGACCAAGATAACTACCCTGGGGGACACTACACTCCAAAGAACGTGCCGCCGATAAAACTGAATTAACACTTATGCGACAGCTTCTTAGACGAAGATACGAGTCTATCCAGTTTAGTGCCGTGCCACATGCACCGTATTGTTTTTGCAACACGTCTAGTAGAATGTCATGATCGACTGTATCGAAGGCAGCACTCAAATAATGGCGATAAGTGCTGTAACCTCTTGTTCCTCCATACCTTCGAGTATATCATTGACACGTCTAAGTAAAGCAGATTCACAAGAATGGAATTGTCTGTAGGCTGACTGATTTTTTGGAAGTAGATTGTTTTCATTTACGTGTATATTGAGTCTAAACAGAGCAGCCTTTTCAATCACTTTCGATAGAAATGATAAGTTGCTCACTGGTCTATAGTTGGCATAACTCAGGTCTAGTCCAATTTTCTAAAGAAGTGGTCTTACTATTGCCTGTTTAAATTTTGAAGGAAAAACTCCTTGACTCAGAGAGAGATTAACCAATTTTGTCACGAACGGTAGTAACTCGTTTAAAAATGATTTTAGTACTCTTGTTGGCAATGCATCTAGTTCGCATGATTTTGTTTGAAGATGATTGATGATCTTTTTCACTTCATCTTGGGTTAGATCCTCGAACATACCGAAATATGGTACTTCCTTGTGATCGGGTGTGAATTTTTCGAAACTTGCAAGGGCATCTCGAATTTTGTTAATTTTATCCAGGAAGTGATCGGCAAAATTTTCAGCTATCGCGGTGTCGCTTTTACCTTCCGGCATAGGCTTATCAGTATTTTTTCCTGTTAATTCTGATACAAACTTGTAGAGTTTTTTAGAATCTCCGTGAAAATCAATTACTTTTTGACTAAGCGATCGTTTCTTCTCTGCATTCAACTCGAAAGTGTATTTATTTCTGGCATTTTTGAAAGTTCATATTGGTGTGGTTGTTTGTATTTTCTCCACATGCGTTCTAGTTTGCGTGTTTTACGTTTTAGTTCAAGAATGTTTTCATTAAACCATGGTTTTGGTGCACGACATATTTTGTTTTTCTCAATGTATGGAGCGTGTTTATCAAGAATTCTACAGATTTCATCTTCAAATTGCTCTACAAAAGTATCTACTTTGTCTGCTGTAATTGACATTTCATTGAGGTCGTTAGTAAATGCGGAGTGGTCTATGTTTTTAAAATTTCGAAATTTTATTGTTTGACTCTTGATATTTTCTTTTTGTACTTTGGTAACGACTTTAACTACACAATGGTCCGAAAAGAAAGGGCCTGGTTCACACGGATTGATTTCAATACCGTTTGTAGCCTCAGAGATTACTAGGTCGAGTGTATTTCCCTCTATGTGTGTGCTGAAATTAACATGTTGTTCCAAACCCATTGCTACAAGAGAATTCTTAAATTCAGTCACAACACTGTTAGTTTTGTTGACATGCAAGTTGAAATCTAGAAAGAATCATAAGATTTGAATAGTTGGGAACAATGTCCTCTATGAATTCGAAAAATTCTGTTAAAAATTGATGTTCAGTCCCTAATGATTGTGGTCTGTAAACGCCAATTACATTAATTCTAATGCTTTTGAGAATCAGTTGCCATATACCATGTTCAAATGTCCGGGTATTACTACTTGACACTTTTCATACAGTAACCCCAGTCCGACAAGATAAAGCCACTCCGCCGCCTGTTCTATTTGAACGATTTACAGTACTCATTGTATAACCATTTTGATTTAAGTCTGAGGTATCTATTTGGTGTTGCTTTTCATCTGAGAACCAGGTTTCTGTGAATACGGCAAAGTCGGTTTTTATCTTCTCTCAGATATTGACCAATCAAAACATCTTTGTTTATGACAACAGAATGACAGTTCAATGTAAGGCAAGATATTTTTTCGTTTAGACCATTTAGTGTATTGCATTTCTTGGGATATGAGAGGTTGTTTAAGTTTGCATCTGAAATGTTTTGTGTTCTGTGTCTTTTCAAAGATGTTACAGTTGGAATTTGTGATGGTAAACTTTGGAGACTATTAAAATTTACTCCACTATTTGTGAAGAACTTATTTGTAAAGAACTTGTCAAATCACTGACATTAAATTAACTTTTAACTTTACTAAGTTTTAAGCGATCTAAGAAACTTCCTAAAGTTATTATTACAAAGTACTTAAATGGACTTTGATTAGTATAACTATCTTTTCAAAATAAAATACGAAAGTAACAGCCCGTATTTCACGTCTTAAAATCCGGATATCAACAATGAATCATTTTTAATGCAAATCGTAGTTAACTCACGATCTAATTTCTTAATTTCTCCTCCGACGTTGCTCTTTCACTTTTTAAGTTCCTCGTCCTTCACATTCAAAAATAACGCTTTCCCGAATAAAGACTCTTTACTTCGTCTTACAGATACAATTATCAAAGGCAGAAATATTGAATTTTCAAGATGATATGCATCAAGGAAATTAATAAGACCTGACATACACACGTCCGAAATACTCTCAATCATTGCTCTTTATAAGCTTTAAAATGATATTCGCGCTAGCAAGACCGGGCTAAATTCAAGCGCAAAATGTGTCCTCTCAGAATAGCCTTTGAAGTCCGCACAGGAAATTCGGGGATGTTACTTTTCGCCTAGACTCCCTTTTGAACGACAAAGTGCATAACAATCCAGAATAAGAGGAACATGCTACGTAAACTGCATTTAAAATTGTATCCCATCTTGAGTCCGTATAAACAAAATAATATCGAACGTTGATAAACTCATTTAAAAATTGTAATAAAACGCAGTTGTTGGGCGTCATGTATTTTTAGAAGTTTTGTCTCAATTATTCAGCTTTTTTTCCTTAATTTATTTAAATACAGACATACGATGCACCGTTGATTTGAAATATATTACACGTGGTAAAATTCGAAAACAAATATTAACTGATTTGCTCGACAACAAAACATAAATCACCTGCCAAATATGGTGATGCAGTTTATTTCCTTTGCTAAATAAACTGATCTGTATGTATACTTGAAGACCTTATATACATTATATGATCGGTGCCTTTGTTTATCCATTATCAGATCGGTGCATGTTATCGCTTTTAATATGTGCTTCAAGATCAGATGTTTTCACGTAATGCTCGTGGATTGCAAGGCATGTATTGTCTCACCCTGTACAACAATGCGAACAAAACAAACTTGCAGAAAACGTGCGAACTTACAATGTGTAGGTGTTTTGTGAACCAAATGGCGAGCCTTCTGAGACAACACGTGCATGCCTTGTATGTTAGATTCAAATACGTGCGTTTTATTTATCGGAAGCATGTGTATGTGTTATCTCTTGTAGTGAAATCCGAAACAGGTCATTATCTCCATATTTGCAAAAACAATATAATTAAGTGACATTTATTTTCATTCCGTCTTAAAGAGAATTTGATAAAACTAGTCCAGTATATAGAACGAGACGCGTCTTATATCTTTTAATTGCTTCAATTCAAAATTACAGTATTGTGTTGCAGTTACCTGCGTCTACATGTGGACTTGATAAAACAAAGATATACATAATATTAAGCGTACATATGCGGTAAGTTTGATAATTTTATTTTGTTTTTGCATACATATTTATATACCTCGAACTTTGCTTTATATATAAATAATTTGACTACAAAACGCAACTTGTTTTCCAAAGAAAATATATTTTGCAATCCATACTTTGCAAAGAATTATGTTCTGAAAAGACTTCCGAACATTTTTCAATCGATAAATGCACTTTCTTATACCCGCGGTTTAGGAGAAGTTATTTTGGCTCTTTATATCACGTTTTAGTGCAAAGAGGTTCAATACAAAACGGTAGAGAATATTTTCGATAATTAGATTTTAAGACTTGTTGGTATTTATTTAAAAAAAACACTATTGTATTATTAAATTAAAAATGTATGTAATCGCTAGTACACTTGTGTTCTTGGTGTTTGTATGATTAATTTGTATTGTGTTTAGGTAATGGCGCCTAAAACAACACTGTTAATGAGCCTTATGACCGCAAGTTTGGTCGCATTGACACCTCGTGCTGAATTCATCGATACCAGGTGCTTTACTTGTATTTGCATTTCACAGAATGAGCAAGGGTTTTACAAAGTGAACTGCAGATCAAATGCCCTGCTGAACGGTAGTTTGCCAGATTTCACACAAATAACCAAAGATCAAGTTTATTCACTAGACATGTCAAACACCAGACTAAATAATTTGAACACTAGAACTATGACACCTTTTGCAGATTACAGCAACTTACAGGAACTGATTCTGTTTGCTACTTCTATCAATTCAATAAGAAATAACAGCGCGACAATTCAAAGCCTTACATTTTCAGGCCTGGGAAAGTTAGAATATCTTAATATTGCGAATAACGATCAATGTCCAGTAACCAGTGAAACGGATGTAAATGTTTTCGAGCGTTTGACATCTCTGAAAAACTCGTTATGTATCAAACTAATTTAATTCCAATCAAAGTCAATACCGGTTATCCTGGACCAAGCTTTACAAAAATTCAGTCTTTAGAAGAAATATGGATTGATAGATTTTCACAAGTTCCTTTTAGAGAAGAATTTCAAAATATGACGCATCTGAAAGATATTCGTATATCAGGAGACCTTATTAGGCCAGATTGGCAAAACCAAGATTTCTGTAGCATTTATAATATCACAGATTATACTTTGGCAAACTTGAGACATGTCTTAAATTTATCAATCATAGAATGCGGAGTATATTATATAAATGCAAATGCCTTCAAAGGTATGATGGGGATACGCATGATTGATTTGTCGATGAATATCGGGTTGGTGTTGCAACCTCTTTTCCACAGTTTTAACAGTTTACAGTCCGGAATTGAAATGCTTATCGTAGACAGCCTAGCAATGGATGGGATACACTCTCCCATCGAAATTACAACAGCAATGTAAGCATCGATCAGGCATACCAATTTGAAGATGATTTCATTAGATAGAAACTCAATACGCAAAATCGATCCTGGTGCTTTTTCGGTACTGCCGAAGAGTCTTCAACATATACGAATAAGGGCAAACAAATTTGAATTTGGCAGTTTCCTGTTGTATGCGCATCAACTGCTGAATGTTAAAACGATTGAGGCCTCCTATGCCCATATGGGACTTCAGTTCGAAGCTTTCTCCAATGTTGAACACCCGTCTTTACAAAGCGTTGATTCCAAAGACACAACCGCAGTAAAAGTAAATATCTTATCTGGTAGGGGATCAAACATAAATTCAGAATGTCAGAAACCACGACCGTACATTCCGCCAATGACTATAACTGCGTTCCTACCACCAAAGTTAGAATATATCGATGTTAGTAACAGTAAAATTGCCACCCCTATTTACGGTTTTTATATAGATTCAAACAACTCGATTAAAACCTTCAATGGATCAGGCTCACTTTTATTTTGCTGGGACAGACCTATTCATGGATTAAGTATTGAAAATATTGATCTTAGCAACAATTTTTGTTCCTCTGTACATGAACAATTCTTTAGTAATTTTCCAAAATTAAAGCGTTTATACCTTCAAAGGAATTACATTCAATTTGTTGTGTTGAAGACAAGATGATATTTCATTCTAACTTCGATCTTGAATATGTTGATTTTTCTATTAACAGAATAAATGCAAATAATTCTAAACAGTTTCAGAATCAAAACAAAATGAAATGGCTAAATTTATCTACTAACAATTTAATTGGATTATATGTACCTATATTTCACATGCGGATCTTAAAAGTGCTAGATCTATCGAAAAATCGCATAAGTACCTTGAGCAAAGAGTTACGAGCTGATCTTGAAGCGATTGTTTCATCCAGGAACAACTAAACTTTAACATTGGATTTGACGAACAATATGCTTTCATGCTCGTGTGACAACTTAGACGTGTTAGAATGGATTCTCGATTATATGCGACCATCGCAATCACTTCTAGATGTTCTGATATCAAACTGTTATAACACACAATGTGTCTTCAGGATATCCTATGCCAACAATTATCAGTACAAAAGAGGATTTGATCTACCAAATTTCTTTTCTGGAAAAGTATTGCGCTTCATACACTCCGTTGATTATTTCATTGGTTGCAATCCTGTTTGTTATGTTCAACATAATATTTGCTTCAATTATTCACCGATTTAGATGGAAGATACGGTACTGGTACTATGTTGGATACAATAAAGAGATAAAACATAATGGATACTCAACTATTGAAACTTCCTTGCGAGATTCAATATTCAAGTACGATTTATATCTCGCCTATGAGGAAGACGTCAACGCATTTGTTTTGGATACACTTAAACCGAAACTGTTGGAGCTGGACTACACAGTTTTCATGCATGATGATATTCTAGATGGATTACCGCTGTACAACATTATTACAAGATCGATCCATGCCAGCCGAGTTGTGGTGTTCGTCCTCTCAAATGGGCCAAGGGACAGTTTGGAGTGGAAAATAGCTGCGCACATGACGAATGAGGAATCAAATCACAGACAAAAGCCCATGTCTGTAGCTTTTTTCTACAATTCCGACTCAACTGTTGGCCTCCCAGAAGAACTTAAAATGTTGCGACGCGATGCGTTTATTGACTATCCTGTTAATGGCAGTGAACAAGAAATTACGGCTTTTTGGGAAGATTTCATCACCAAATTGAATACCATATATTAAAGTTTTGGAATGAGAAGTTTATGCCGATGATAATGTATGGTATTGTTATTTTATTACATATTTTAAATGTAATAAAACAATGTGCGAGTAAATTGAGCGATTCTAAATGCAAATATATATATATATATAAATATATATATATATATATATATATATATATATATATATATATATATATATATATATATATATATATATATATATATATATATATATATATATATATATATATATATATATATTGATGGAACTCTTAAACGTCAAACTTTAAATGTATGATTATTTAATGACTTTTAACATTGTTTCATTAACACTTCTGTGTTCTTAATCTAGCTTCATAAAGTTGAAAACGTATTTTTGTTTTGTCGTTTGTTTTTGCGCAATGTGTCGTATACCTTACTGTTTAATGAATCAGACGTAATTTTTGTCGCAAAAGCCATTATAAATGACGTCATTACACCGGTCAGTGGAAGAGAATTTAGCAAACCAAAACGGTTTGAGTGCAATCTAACACATGCAACACAATACTAATATCCGTATTGGTTGTGGTACACGGAAAACAATGTAAAACTCCGGATTTAGTGAAGAATCCCCTAATTACCTGTTTCGAGTACTCATGCCGCCATTTACAATGTATATCTTCCCTGTTCAATAACATAAATGACAAACATTATAAATAAATGCATCGCGTCACGCAAAGCCTGAGACAATGTTTGCATCGTTATCAAACATTGGATTTCTTTAATGTTCCTGAAACCTCAATGATATAGCTTTAAAGTAAATTGTATTTGATGATTATCATACATTTAATAGAGGTATGTTCTTTTTTGCAACATGACATTGGTATCGCACGCTTAACAGAGTATTGTTTTTACTATGATAATAATTATGTAGTATTTATGCCCGGAACAGATATCATATCCGACCCTCATTATTACATGTTAGTCATGGACAGATATATCACTAGAAGTGTAAAAACTGCTGATATATTTGAGATTGAACTCTTAACTTTCATATTTAGTAAAACATCAATACAGTCAACGACTAAAGCAACTTAGAACGACAACAATACAATAATGTGTGTTTGATTGTATCAGATATATTATAAATACATAAACATTTTAATACAATGAAAAACCCTTCCATATTGTACGAATTAATAGTTTTCCATGTTTTTTTTGTCTAAAGGAGGGTTTCTTAAATATAATGTGCTTTATAACTCATGGTTCATAAATTGAATTCATACTTTATGACATATTGTATAAACAACAAAAGCAAACACCATCTATATAAATGAATTAAGTTATAAATGTTAAATATGTACGCAATTTACATTACTACATTTTGTTCAGAAAGACATTGTTTTCTTTAAAATTTGAAATCCCAAGCAGGGATGGAAATCACAACTGAGGATTTGAAAGTAAACAAAGCTTTAAGCTATCAACATGCTTGGTAAAAATTACAACATATTGTCATAGAAAATACCGTTTTTGAAACAGATACCATATAATAAGAAATTTACATTTGAAATGCATGCATTCGCTTACAGGTTAAAATATATATCAAGCCATAAGTATGTACTAGTACAACTGAATGTCAGATACCGTTTCAGATATAATCCGATACAATTTAAGAATGTGTCATTATTCCAATATGATATAATACAACATAAATGTTTTCTTTAACGAATCTACACACGCTCCTTGTTGCCATATGTTTTAAAATGTTTTGTAAACGTTTGTTATAAATGTGCAAACTTCATTCAAGTAAAACAATAATTATTTTCTGAAAGGCCTCGGTGATCTGTCTTTATTGTCTTTCACACAGTGTTCAGCAGTTTTAAGCAGTTCTCTATAGTTATCAGCATTGGTCACCAGTTTCTAGTACTTCGTAAATCGATGTTACCGATGTTCACCGATGTTTATCGAAGATTACCGATGTTTATCGTTGATAGTGCTTCTAGATCCGTCCGCCAGTGTAGTCCTTGCCATTGAACAGTATTGTTACAAGGACACCTGAAAAGGAATGATTGCTGGTTTAAAGATCAAATAATAGCAAAATGAAACTTCTGCTGCGCCAGCAAGTTAAATATTGAACATCAAAACACGCGGTAATTTATTTATGTATGGACAGTGATTTGTTTCAAATTCATGCGACACAGATCTAACGAATATTAAAATACAGAAATATAAGATAAGAAAACGGGGACAAAACAAGATCTTGTATGGATGGTTATACTAATCGCTTAATTAAACGTTCATGTATCATTATCATTCAATTCAGTATATTAACCAGATCTCACTTTTTAAATCCAGGTCAGTACTAATTATTTAAAAGAAATCCTTTATTATAATCCGAAATTATCCAAAATCGCGAACCTAAACCGGATGTCCCTGAAGCCATGTAAAATAGGCCTGAAAATCCTAAACTCGCCCTTAGACCGGTTCCAGCTAAAGCCGACAGTAAACTTGAGAAGGCCTGAAATACCGTGATAATATATAGTATGCAGATAAAAAAGTGAAACATAAGCTTCAAATTTTTGTATCAGGATCAGTTGTAAGGCTTCATAAAGATGTTTATTACAAGCATATCACGAACATAATACGAAGTGTTTGGGTCAACATAACAATTGTGATAACAAAAAGGAAGACTAATAATGGACAAAAAATATTTGAAGATCAAGACAATTTTCAATCAGAAACAGAATGACTGGATGTGACTTTCTGATCGAAAATTAACATTATACATGAAAGTTGACAGTTGTATGTTCCGAAAAAATGAGTTGATTAAAAGCTGAAATACATATATATCGAACTCCGTAACAAAGTTGAAGACGTACGTAAAAATATAATTTACAAATTAGAAATAACTGATAATAAACATGTAAATAATTGCCGATAATATACCGTGCTGACCTATCATTCGGTAAAATTAAGGGATAAATAGTACCACTTTATCGCATGACACAATCGCCTTTGTCCGCAACTTTCCACCGAAACGTACTTAGCAGCAAACGGTTACAGTGCAATGATGTGATCTTCAACAATCTGTGACATCACGAGCACATAGAAAAGGCGTGTCCAATTATGTACACTAAAGCATTATTGATGGTAACCATACCGGACAGATCGGGTTTCTTCAGGGTATTCCGGCTTCAACCCACAACACAAGACCACTTCAAAGTTGTAAATCTTTCAGTAAGAAATACTAGCTGAAAAAATTACCTTAAATTTAAATTCGTCCCAGCTTTCGAGAGTCTAGTAAGGTCATTAGGTAGGAGTTACGTGACATATTCCGGGTTGATACAGCCTCAGACGCGGAGTGACCTCGTTAACTTGGAAACACACACACACACATAAACACTTACTGTTCCCCAGCCAATGAAGCCGTATAGCAGCGCCATGTGTTTGATGCCAAACAGACGCGAGATGGTCGCTGGAAATACCGCCCAGAGACCGCAGCTCAGTCCTGATACGACGCAAACCCACAGCATAAACAAGCCTTTAGGCATCCCCTCGGTCAATGTCAAGGTCGCACAGGCAACGGTGAGCCCACCGGAAATGCACCACATGGTCACCTGCGAAACGAGTACAAGGGAAAATGACCAGTCGGTCACCGGGTTTGCAGATAATAATTTCCATACAGTTGTAAATACTATCACTTGGCTACATAACAAAATAACGGACAAACAAACTAAGACGAAACATTTTTATTGACTTATTTGAAGAGATTGATAATCCTGATTCGTCGAATATGAGAATCAAGTTGTACATTGCATTTAAGTTCGCCAAATTAAATCAGACCATTTACACTAGTATACAAAGTTTCACAGTTCACATATGTGTACTTATGTATGTGTAAAGGTGAAATACCTAATCATTTTAAGATTCGGGTCCGTAATTTAACCTATCGTACACGATAACACTGGCGACAGTGATTGGTGTCCGCATAATAATTTTATTCTTAGATTGATATTCATGTATTTTAAGTACTTAGTGATAAACATTTCACTTTTGCTGTAATAAATTCGTTATTGATCACTTCACTTTAATTAAATGTCATAGGTTTAATGACAAACGACTGCATATTATGTTAAAATAATATTTGTTGGTAAATCGCGGCCATGTAATGATAATGGTATATGTGATCTCTCCATCACATCAAGGGACAAGCTTACATTAATTTTGATGGAAAGGAAATTGTTTGGCAACGGTTTAATCAAGTGTATTTGTATTTTGTTTCTTCCATAAGTCGCAGTTTCGAAACAAGGTTAAATAAATATTTGTATTCATTTTTTTCTTAACAACATCATTATTTGAGATTTATTTAAAATCGCATAGATTTGTGAGTAAATATATAAATTATACAGTTGTTTAAACCACGGCAATATGTTAACGAGTCTCTTAAGAGTTACGTACTCTGTATCCAAAACGGTCCATGACAAGGCCCCAGAAGGGGCGGCCAAGGCAGTTGAACACCGACGACATTGACCCGACAACCGACAGGAACTGGTCGTCTGCGATAAACGTCTGTCCATATGCCTGAAAATACAAATTAAGATAAATGGTGAAAATCTTTTCCAATTCAAAAGCAGGCAAACTAGAATACTAACATTTTTGAGGAAACAGAAGTCAGTTTAGGTACGAAGTACGGACGTGTTGAAATTAACTGTGTGATATTATAGCTGCTTACCATTACTCTAATACGCTAATGTCACATTGACACAAAAAGCGACAAATCAAGTTTTAATACAGACGGGTTTGCAAACTATGTATGTGATTTTACCTCCGCTATACATGGCTTTAAAACATTACCTTCACTTTGAAAAAGAATTGAATAGTATCAAGTTTCAAGTATCTTGTCCAGAAAATAATAACAAAATGTATTTTAGAAAGTTATTACATTTTGCGAAAACATTAAAATTATAACATATAATATTAGCGTTTAAGGTACACTTGTTGTTTTTTTCCTAGAGATCAAACTAGTATAGAAAAATACAAAAACAAATAAATCTACAAAGGTAACATCTTTAAAAGAAGCTTCTGCTGCTGATATAGTTTCACGGTTTGTTGACAATGCTTCATTTTGAGTTTAAACAACAAGTCCTTTTGACAAAGAAAATAACGAAAGGCCTAAATTCCACAAACAACTTAAAAATCAATTTAATGGGATTTTTTAAAACTCATTTTCTATTATTATTGAATAGAGATACATCGTCAGTTGCAAAAGTATTAATACCGTGCTCTAGGGTAAGAACTTGAGAAATATAATGGACAAAACAAAACATAACATATATGTTCACCATTAGAAATAAAACGCATTCAAAACGCTAAACACTAAAATCACTGCTTTGAAACAATATAGAGACCTAATTACCTTGTAGAGATTAAATACAAATCCAGTTCCGATATTGATGATCATCGAAGAGAAGAAAACCACATACAACGCGCGTGTCCTAAAGGCGATCTTCAGGACCTCTACTGCCCCCATGTCCTTGGCAGAGGTGGGTCTGAATTCAGTTTTACCGCCGTTCACTAACACATACTAACACGATGTATAATTTTTACATTATTTTCAAATATAAACAAAGTAAAGCAACAGTTTCGCTTGCAATCTATTGCACATTTCGAATTTGATACATTTGGCAGATGACCATTTTACAAAAATTAGCCAACGGTTTAAAAGAACACAAGAAAACTCACAAAATTGTAGAACTGTGTAGATCGTAGTTGTTAATTTTTATGGAATCGGAGACCTGATTTTGAGATCCAATCAAAATTACTCCCGGTTTGCCAGTCATTTCTATTTTGCCATTGGAAACGATAGGCAACGATGTTTCCTCTGTACCATGTTTGGACTCCAGTACGTCTATTTCTGTATTACCCAGTACCTGTAAAAACATGTTTGTTGACACCTTTTATCACACAAACCCCAACGACCATCAGTTCCGTACGTAGATTGAAAAACTTATACCTTATCCAATAATAGAAATTACGTTATCACATCTTTACATCTGTCGTAAAGTATTCAAATAGTACAGTCAAGTCTCCAATACCGGAACTCCCTTACACAGTTACACAATCATGTAGGATGATTTATATTTTCTTCTCGCTTTCTTAATAAAAAAATGACATTGTGTCAACATCATATGACTTTAAGAAGGAATAATAAAGTAATACTCTGTATTTCTAAACGTTTGATATAGATTCAAGCATGCAGTTGGAAATCACCATGTGTATTACTGACACCCATGCGATACCTATACATAAGTGTCGACGTTCGATCGACTTTTGCCTATATGTATACTAAAGACACCTCATTGTTTATCAGCAATGTAAGAAATAAAATATCAATCATAAGATATTTGTTTTTTCCACTGTTTCTGAATTCTCTTTAAAAACGTTCATGTTTAATTAAACATTATTGTACTTTGTTTGCTCTTACTTCTTAATTGGATAAAACGTTTCGGAATACGGGTTTTGCCTGCCAGGGTTAAAGATAATTTCTTATCATATAGCCGAAATAAAGTTGTACAATTTTGATGCATGATAAAACCAAGATTAACTATTTAAATGCATTTTCAATTCTTAAAAGTTGGTTTTATAAATAATCTGATGAACGATAGATAGCGTTCATTTATTGGCGACCTGACTGTACATCAGAAAATATTTTGTGTATGTATGTTAACGTGTTTAATGTAAATATCGTACGTTGATTACATTGTGCGATTATCACATCATTGTTAATGTCGTTAGGTTAAAAAAATATCCGCATACCATCCAGACTAGTTATTTCGTTTAATATTAAGGTTCAATATACATTTAAATACATTTGTATTGGCCAAAGGGTAGCAACCCAAACAGGTAAACGTCATGCATGAATAACTAATATTAGAGTTATCCAACCCTGGCTCGTGATTCACGTGCACGAACATCTCAGAAACAACAGGTGGACGTATTTCTTTTTTTTTTAGAGGAAATATATTTTCTCGTGTAAAATATAACTTTTATTTAATAACTATTAAATAACATACTATTGTGACATGCATGAACTTTTATGTATTTTTGCTTTCGTTGTAAATACTGTGTTAATTGTATTTTATCTTACCCAGACGACTCGCCATACCTACGTTTTGTGTTTGTGAAATTGTATATCGCTTTCTAAAGTTATAAATATTGGTTCATTTGTATATTTTGTTTAATATTTGTTTCCGAAAATTCCTTTCCATAACATCGAAAATCGGTCGAATTACAATAAAGTATAACAATAGTTAATCTGCATTCGAAAATTTCATCCTCGAAGAGCACGAAACGCGACACTTTCCGCTTTTATGATATTTTTCGTTTCAAGAAAGTTTCTTCTTAGCAAAAATCAAGTTAAACAGAAAATGTCATCTTTGATTAACCTGTGTCGATTGCACAGGCTAATCAAGTACGACACCTTACGCCGACAAGTCGACAAGCGAATATTAAGCTATACTCATACGTCATGTAAACACCACGAAGAGACTATTTATATGATATTTTTTTTTATAAACAGAAGATCGTTATTGAAAGACGAGAAGTTTTTAAAACGTAACGATAAATAAATACGTGCTAAAATAACGATATGTTTATACGATGACTTTAATACTTTCGATGTTACTTAACCCTTTCCTACTCACAAACCAGTGAACGTGGCTATATGAAACCATCATAAAACCAGAACGGCCTGCGAAAAACTTGTAGTCTTTTCTGGTTATATGTTTTTTGCCGCGCAGAAGTATATAAGGGTTGGAAATTAAGCCTTAAAACTTGAATCTAACAAGAATGGTCTTAAAATAATATGCCTGTCTAAAGAACTTCAAATGCTTCAGAGTGCGTATCTGATTGGTCAAGGGTTCAGTTATATGATTAAAACGGTTACCTCCGGAGCTGGTTCCCGGATACAGAGCAGCCCGAGTACCAGGAGCAGGAAGAACGAACCGCCCAGGACTAGGAAACTGTATGGTACTCGGTCCAGTAGATCCGGTTGTGTAAAATATCTGGAATCATAATATTTTAGTGTGGCATAACATTTAAATCGTTTTAAATCTACCAGGCATTCTATCGACCGTTCACAGGCGGTGACCCAAATCATTTACTATTTTTAAAAGTGCGTTGTTTGATGTATGTGATTTGTCATGTTTTACATGCTAAAAGGTATGAGATTTAATCGGCTGATGTTTGTCTGGGTCTCATTATAATTATATATGTGACAGTCTTTTCTAGAAACGGTATTGATCTAGGACTTGTGTTTAATCTAAATTTAATGTTGTATTTGTATCTAAGAAGACACAATACGTCTTTTTTCGTTCAGAAATATTAAAAAATGTAATTACAATATTGTGAATTGGACGCATGATATTTAGAAAATGCACATTAAGGATATTTTAGAGGATGGATATTGTTCAGTATTACTGTTTCCTTGAAAATATCATAAATAAAACGAAAATGTTCCAATCTGAATAATTTATTTCAATGTTGTCAATTAACCAAAACGTGAAAAGGTCCCTTTAAACGGTCTTCAATATAAAAAATACTGCATTCGTATTGGGCCCACTTGCATTATTTCACATTGAAGCTACTCTTTCTTTTTTTTATTGCTGTTTATGGTATATTTACATTAATTTAATGCATAATACTACCTGTCGTTTTGCACAAACCTTGTTTGATTTAAAACTATCTTCATTTGTGGATTCAACCGTGAGGAGGTTTAAAACATGAACATACTGTGATTCGAAATAATCTGTAATACGTGCCATATACTGAAACTCAAGAATTATTTTCAGGAGAGACACATTTTGAACATGCATATTATTACAGCCTATGTCTTGAATGTTCTCGAAAATGCCTTGCTTATGCAGCCCTTAGTACGGATTGACCCCCAAAACCACTAAACCACCAATCACGGTGTTTTGCTTAACCACACACCTATCTCCCTCTTTTGTGACCAGGTCGGGAGAGTAGTTGTCGGGGTTAATGAAGGCTGTGATGACCTGATTAAAGATGCTGGCACCGCCACCATAGCCGGCAACGATTATTCCGGCCACGAACGACGTTCGCGTGGGAAAACACTACAAAGGAAACAAGAAATGACCACAAATAATACGGCTGTCAGGTTAGAGCAGTGGTTGGTATACGAACTTCTGACCTATGCGACACGGGCTCAATCCTCGTGCCCGGATGCATGTGCGTTTGTTTGGTGGTCAACACTCCGGACAGTTATTTTTCTGTAGTTCGGGTTCGCGTGGGAAAACACTACAAAGGAAACAAGAAATGACCACAAATAATACGGCTGTCAGGATAGAGCAGTGGTTGGTACACGAACTTCTGACCCATGCGATACGGGCTCAATCCCCGTGCCCGGATGCATGTGCGTTTGTTTGGTGGTCAACATTCCGGACCATCTGCAACAAAAGACCTCACAAAAAAGAAAATGTTAAATGACAGTCACATAGTGGTTTTTTAACCACTATGTCACAAAAATACACGTGTCGGAACATTGATGAGGCAATATAAAGTCGGCTGATTATCATGACTTACGGTACAGATTTGTGATCATAAATGATTATGTCGGGCTAAACACTTAAAATCACAAATGACAGGTTCCTAAAACAGAAAGAGTATACATGCATGTACGAACTGACATTACAAACACGAACGACTTGACGAACTGACATTACATACGTGACCGACTAGACGAACTGACATTATATACACGAACGACTTGAGGAACTGACATTACAAACATGAACGACTGGACGAACTGACATTTTATACATGAACGACTTGACGAACTGACATTAAAAACATGAACAACTGGACGAACGGCCAAAATATACATGAACGAATTGATGAACTTTCATTACATATTTGAACGACTTGACGAAGTGACATTATATGCATAAACGACTTGACGAACTGACATTATATACATGAACGACTTGACGAACTGACATTATATACATGAACGACTTGACAAACTGGCATTATATATATGAACGACTGAACAAACTGGCATTACATACGTGAACGACTTGACGAACTTGCATTACATATATGAACGACTTGACGAACTGTCATTACATTTACGAAATACATGACGAACTGCCATTACATACATGAACGACTTGACGAACTGACATTACATATATGAACGACTGAACAAACTGGCATGACATACATGAACGACTGGACGAACTGACATTACATACAAAAAAAAATTAAGAACATACATTACAAACACGAACGACTTTAAGAACTACCATTGCATACATGAACTACTGGACGAGCTGACATTACATAAATGAACGACCTGACGAACTGACATTACATACATGAACGATTGGACGAACTGACATTACATACATGAACGACTGGACGAGCTGACATTACAAACATGAAAGACTGGACGAGCTGAAATTACATACACGAACGACTTGACGAACTGACATTACATACACGAACTACTGGACTAGCTGACATAACATACATGAACGACTGGACGAACTGACATTACATATATGAACGACTTGACAAACATCTTATGAACATGAACGACTAAACGAACTGACATTACATACATGAACGACTGGATGAACTGCCAGTACTGACATAAACGAGTGGACGAACGACATTACATACATGAACGACAAGATGAACTGCCATTACATACATGAACGACTTGATGAACTGTCATAACCTACACGAACGAGCGTGCGAACTGACATTACATACACGAACGACAGGGCGAAATGACATTACGAACACGAACGACTGGACGAACTAACATTACATACACGAAAGACTGGACGAACTGACATTACATACATGAAAGACTGGACGAACTTACATTACATACACGAACGACAGGTCAAACTGACATTACATGCACAAACGACAGGACGAACTGACATTACATGCACGAACGACAGGGCGAACTGACATCACATACACGATCGACTGGATGAACTGTCATTACATACACGAACGACAGGTCAAACTGACATTACATGCACGAACGACAGGGCGAACTGACATTACATACACGAACGACTGGACGAACGTTCTTTACATACACGAACGACAGGTCAAACTGACTAAACATGCACGAACGACAGGGCGAACTGACATTACATGCACGAACGACAGGGCGAACTGACATTACGAACACGAACGACTGGACAAACTGACATTACATACGCGAACGACAGGGCGAACTGACATAACATATACAAACAACAGGGCCAACTTACATTACATACACGAACGACTTAACGAACGAACAATTTATACACGACCGACTGGGCAAACTGACATTAATTACGCGAACGACAGGGCGAACTGACATTACATACACGAACAACAGGGCGAACTGACATTACATACACGAACGACAGGGCAAACTGAAATAGCATACGCGAACGACAGGGCGAACTGACATAACACACACGAACGACATGGCGAACTGACTTAACATACACGAACGACTGGACGAGCTGACATTACATACATGAACGACTGGACGAACTGACATTACATACATGAATGACTCGACGAGCTGAAATTACATACACGAACGACTTGACGAACTGACATTACATACACGAACGACTGGACTAGCTGACATAACATACATGAACGACTGGACGAACTGACATTACATATATGAACGACTTGGCAAACATCTTATGAACATGAACGACTTAACGAACTGACATTACATACATGAACGACTGGATGAACTGCCAGTACTGACATAAACGAGTGGACGAACGACATTACATACATGAACGACAAGATGAACTGCCATTACATACATGAACGACTTGATGAACTGTCATTACCTACACGAACGAGAGTGCGAACTGACATTACATACACGAACGACAGGGCGAAATGACATTACGAACACGAACGACTGGACGAACTGACATTACATACACGAAAGACTGGACGAACGGACATTACATACACGAACGACTGGACGAACTTACATTACATACACGAACGACAGGTCAAACTGACATTACATGCACAAACGACAGGACGAACTGACATTACATGCACGAACGACAGGGCGAACTGACATCACATACACGATCGACTGGATGAACTGTCATTACATACACGAACGACAGGTCAAACCGACATTACATGCACGAACGACAGGGCGAACTGACATTACATACACGAACGACTGGACGAACGTTCTTTATATACACGAACGACAGGTCAAACTGACTAAACATGCACGAACGACAGGGCGAACTGACATTACATGCACGAACGACAGGGCGAACTGACGTAACATACACGACCGACTGGGCAAACTGTCATTACCTACACGAACGAGAGTGCGAACTGACATAACATACACGAACGACAGGGCGAACTGACATTACGAACACGAACGACTGGACAAACTGACATTACATACGCGAACGACAGGGCGAACTGACATAACATACACAAACAACAGGGCCAACTTACATTACATACACGAACGACTTAACGAACGAACATTTTATACACGACCGACTGGGCAAACTGACATTACATACGCGAACGACAGGGCGAACTGACATTACATACACGAACAACAGTGCGAACTGACATTACATACACGAACGACAGGGCAAACTGAAATAGCATACGCGAACGACAGGGCGAACTGACATAACACACACGAACGACATGGCGAACTGACTTAACATACACGAACGACAGGGCGAACTGACATAACATACACGAACGACAGGGCGAACTGACATTACATACACGAACGACAAGGCGAACTGACTTAACATTCACGAACGACAGGGCGAACTGACATTACATACAAGAACGACTGGACGAACTAACATTACATACACGAACGCCATGGCGAACTATCATTACATACACGAACGTCAACAGCTTTTTTGTGTCTTTTTTAAATGCATATGTATATTAATAAAATAGGCATATAGTTAGATAAGTTAAATATGTTTATGTGCATGTTAACAGCTTTTTTGTGTCTTTTTTTAAATGCATATGTATATTAATAAAATAGGCATATAGTTAGAAAAGTTAAATGACACATGTATAGATGTATGTATATATTAGCGAAAAACTATGTTTGTATAATATAATTAAAAATTATGTTATAATAGTATAATAAAAGTAGTAATACTTGTTGTATGAATGAGTCCATAAGGAAAACATGAACATGTTTATAGGTCCTTTTAGATTTATAGATAAATACATGTTTATATTATGCGTTAATTTGGATACTTTATGAGTCCATAAGGAAAATATGAAACATTTTTATGTGCATTTATGTCCTTTCGCAATTGCAGTTAAATACGTGTTAATATTGTGTGTTAATTTGGATACTTTAAAACCAGAACAAAATACTTATTTATGTCTTTGCATTAACGACAATATAAATATGTAAAAATTATTCATTCATACAACAGTACTAATTAAAATAACACTATATGTATATATGATCCTTTTGATTACTCTTTAGTGCTTTATATGCAAAATAAGTGCATATCTTTTGTATGCTTTTGTTTCACTTGCGAAACAGGTACATGTACTTTAGGCATTTCAAAAACGAACGTTATGGCGAACTATCATTACATACATGAACGTCTTGGCGAACTGACATTACATACATGAACGACTAGACGAACAACCATTACATACACGAACGACTGGACGAACTAACATTTCATACAAAAACGACCTACTGAACTTACATTTCATACACAGCATATACAAACTCATATACAAATCAATACATACCCCAAAACTAAGTTGTCTACCTTCACAGCTATGGACACGGGGATTGGGGCAGCACTTTACTGAGGAATTTGTTAAGGCACAGGAAAAAATAATAAATTTTTGTTAATTTTGATGTATTTTATGTAAACGTCAACCTTTAACAAGCACATAACGATAATGTGTAGAAATTCAAGCACATGGTAACCCCTAATTCGGATGTAAACGCACATGGGCAACCGAGATTTGGAAATTCAGACACAGGGGCACCCATAATTAGAAAGTTAAGAAACAGTGGCACCGCTGTGTTTAAATGCGATGGGGAACATGCTGCGGAGAATGTAAGTTTTCTACCTTCATAGCAATGGCCACCGGTATGGGGTATATGATCTTGTTGCCGACCCCGCTGATGAAACCGTATATGATCACCATGGCGGCGAACCTGCCACGTACGCTGAAGTAATTCAACGCTGTTGTCGCACTGAAAACAACCAAACATTCAAAATATGTTATACGCTGGCATAAATTATGTTATACCCACATATAGAAATTGTATATTTGCAACTCATTTTCAGAATTTTATATTTACTATTTTTTGGATGCGAATTACAAGTTATTTTGCGTGTTTGAAAGTGTATGGTTTAAGATATATGATTTATTCTTTGGTGTTAAATTTCTGACTTCATATAATTATTCAAATGGAAAATTATTACGACAACGTTATTGTAATAAATGATACTAATTCTGTACGTGTGAAATTGTTAGCCATTCTGAAGCATATTTCATTTAGGTATTTAAATTGTTTCCAGATAAAAGTATAAAATGTATGTCGTAAAAATTCATTTTGCTGACATTTTGAATATATAAGTAATTGCATGTTATTATGATTCAATTTGAGAGTACCTCAAATGCAAAATTTATCTTGTAGACATTCAAAATGCTTGTACATATTGGCAACAATGTTTGATTCATTGGCAACAATGTTTGATTCAGGATACATGCATCTTAATTTTCACAATCTTTAGGGCTTGATTTTACATTTGTGCAAATATAATTTTTATGTTACTTGGAACAATCTGCATGCTGATAAAGTATTTGGGTTGACAATAACACTTCTTACCAGAACACTACGATGCCTATTATCAAAGAGATACGGGACCCGAACCTATTGCTCATCAGTCCTGACAGTGACATGCCGATGGCGCTTCCAAACGACGTGGCGGTAATAAGCCAAAGCGAGTCTACGTTGCGTAGTTCCGTTTCCGCTGTGCGATTGCGGAAGTACGAAACAAAGTATGGCGCGAAATTTCCTGAAATACAGAAGAGATTTAATAGGTGCATGGCTGCTCTTGGTTAAAAGTACTTTTTTCGTAAAATTTTGATTTTTGAAATACAACTTTTTCTAAATATTAAGACAGTTCTTAACATAACATTTATTTTGCATCTTGTTGCCATACAATATATGCTTTTGGATATAAACAATGGCAAAATTACCGTTATACTACGCCTTCTTCAAAAGTTATGTACTAACAATCGCAATGAAATCAGGCTTAATTTGAAAAAGGATGAAACATGAAAAAAGCATGTACTAATCTATCAGATATGGGTAAACCATGAGCGGTACAAATGGCGTTTGCTCCTTGTGCGTGATCTAGATACATGTAATTCTACTCGCTCTTCGCATATTCTAATGTCGAAGCTGGAAGCACCGTCTTCTTGTACGTGTGCATTTCTATAACTTATTGCACACCATGCCAATTTCATTTTCAACAATAAATCAACAGAAATATATCTCACTTTAACATATAATGTCTGAAAGTGAAAAGATACAAATTTAAATGTAGATATTTCGATATTGAAACCGTATTTATATATTTTAGCCTTCTCCTAAACAAAATAAAATTCTTTAATCGGAAACAGAAGTCAATTTAAGTCACGATTAGAGATTTTTGTGAATTAAAAACAAATATATAGTACAAGGGTATTTTTAAAAGCAACACAGAACATAAGACGCATGCATTCCTATTCTAGTTGATGTCATGTTAACTCTTGAAGTGAAATTTCCGTCAGCATTTTTTTTTCAATTTATTGTTATTCAATATATAATCGTGTTTATGAACATACTTATAAAACATGCATACCAGCATGTTTGATGTACTGTATACCTTTATTTGTATAAGATGCTTCTGGCAAACACTGTTGAGTTATTATAGAATTTCACAATAAGTAATAAGTTCATTATCATATTGTATTCTTCTTGTGTACGTCATATAGATATTAAACTTACAGTTTGTAAAGTTTATGTGAAGCATTACGTATGCCCAGCCGCTTCATTGAGCCACATTATAAAATAAACCATTCACTATATACTTTATACAGGTTAACAAACCCTTCTTGATATTGCCTGTTGCCGTCAGGATTATTGAATACGTTTCAGCTTTGATGAAGCTAGGACTATTTTGCATAATGTGTCCTTTATTAAAAATAGTTGATTGTAGTTTGGAAGGTTACATTTTTTAAACTTAAAATTAAATCAACATGGCATGATTAACAACAAACAAATTATTGGAAAAAAAGAGAATATTGGTGTTCTCATAAAAATCGGAAAAGCGGTAAAGTATGCATAAATGACAAAATAAATAATGTGTTCCTTAACATGAACATATTCGCAATCTTGTGCATGTACCTGGCTTTCAGGTTAAGTGCTGCAACTGCATTTATTTTGCAGTTTAAAATTTAAACATGTTTGTTTACAATCAAGTTTATGACATAAATGATTAAGAACTAACCACTCATTTTTACATGTATATCCTGTGATCGTTTGGGCGATCCATATATGTATAAACAAGCTCACCGTATGTGTATGTTGCTCCGATTGACAGATGCATAAAAACTCCGCCAATAATCGTTAGCAACCCGGAAATATGTCTGAAACATAGAGACATCTTGATATTCTTGTCTGATAAGTGACTATTTTGTTCATTAAACTTGAAGCGACTTGCCTGTATGGCTTTTACGTATTCAAAGCTCAACGCGACGTTCTTTTTCGTTCGCTTAAAAAGTGGGTCATGTCTCTATAATTCATGCATATGCTGTATTTTTTTATATATATCTTATATCATTGATAACATGCATATTAAAGGGGTTGAATGACAATTTTAAGTTTGTGTTGTAATGCTTAATAACAATACCCATAAAAAACGAATGGCTGTGTTGTTAAGCTTTATAACTATATTCATAGAAAAACGAATGACCGTTTGTTAAGCTCTATAACTATACGCATAGAAAAACGAATGACTGTGTTAAGAAGCTTGATAGCATTAGGCATATAAAAACGAATGACTGTGTTAAGAAGCTTGATAACATTACGCATAGAAAAACGAATGACTGTGTTGTAAAGCTTTATAACTATACGCATAGAAAAACGAATGCCTGGGCAAAAGTTTTCACGCACAACCTTCATATTTTTTTACCATGGTTTTCACAGAAATATGTCAAATATACACTATGTTAATACGATCACATGCAATTAAAATAACAACAGCCATAGTTGTAATGTTATTATTTAAATGTATTTGTTGAGTAAAGCTTTAAACATTATTTGTAAATAAATTATAAAGGTTTTCTCTTGCAGTTTCTTATGAAACATACATTTTCAATGTAAGCGAGGTCACTGTAATAAGAAAATTGATGATACAATATAAAAAATCCTGTAAGTGTTATTTTTATTTATTCGTGTCTTGTGTCTTATTGTGGGCTAAATGTGAGGCAAATGAAGCAATCTAACACTCAGTTGGTTCTTGAAACTCCGTTTCAAGTGTAGAACCAGTTCAAGTGTCTTTTGGAAGAGATCTAAACGACTCTCGCATCGCTCGTGATCTCCTGGCTGCTAGACCGAAAACATAATCAATACGCCATGGCAACCTTTTAAGGGTATTTATGTTTAAATAATGTGAGGTTGTTCGCTTTTGTGTTGTATTACACTAAGGTCACTTTACTTCAATAAAAGATTACTAAAACCTTAAAATAATGTCGTCATGATAATTCCTCTGAACTTTTTAATAAATAAAATGGTATTCCAGTCAACAGTTAGTTTTCACTATCAATTTACCTGACTCTTGATCGAAAAAATCAATTACTATCATATAAAGCAAGAGCGATGTTTTTATTTAAATTATTGTTTAATAATTTCAGTAGTTTTAAACGATCTGTTTAACATGGAAATGCCCCTCAAAAGTTCAAATGCGTGTATCAGATGTTTACTCAATATGTCACATATTTCTAGCGCTATGATCACCATCATAAGTTGTACAACGCAGGAATTTAAGGTGTTAAATTATATGACAATATTTAAGAAAATGTTTGAATCCCTCTAATTATAACTAGATTTAATCGATTCGTATATGTCGTTGGTGCATTATTATTGCATTTGTAAACATCATATCACCATTGAAACAATAATGAAACGCATGTCAAAGTAAAAAAAATCCTAGTTTCGAATAAGTTGGTAATACAAACGCAACTGAAACCATACACGCAGGCGATGCGATAACATATATGTTAGAGATGGTACGGGGAGTATGTTGCTAACGAAATGTCACAATTTAATCCTAGCTTTAGCCTCAAATCATTATAGTATTGTTTAATTAAATTACATGTTCATATGAGGTTTTCCACGATAATAAACGTATATAGAATGCGTTTTAAAAAATTAAGATACGTTTATTTAGAGAGTCTCAATACCCTTAAAGTCTTGGCGACCAGTATATGTGTTCGCGTTATGAAATATTTTTTTTTTTACTCTTATCTGGTATACTCTTATCTCATCATTTCGCCCTTTGCTGTTTTAAATGTGCTACTTAACGAACACATAATAAGCGTATTAAACAAATAACGTCACTAAAGTGTGCATTAATTACCTTCGTGATGATTCGTAAATGCATGAATGATGTTATTTCATAACCAAAAACGCGATGTTATTTTTTATTGCGGGCGTGATGTTACTTCATTAATGCAAGCGTGACGTTTGTTCGTAAATGCAGACGCGATATTATTTCAAAAAATTAAGGTATCATGTTATTCCGAAGAAGAAGGCTTGATGTTACTTCGCAGATGCAAGAGTGATAATAGGATAAAATGTATACAAGTTATAATTTATTAATTTGATGTTAATAACATCAATTTGTTTGCCAAAAACAGCATAATGATCATCAGTAATTTTCATTTTATTTAAGAAACTATTTGTTCCAAATATTCTGTGAATTATTATTGGAACCACTGAACATGAACACCATTGGTTATTAAAAAGAGTAGCTTAAATATGCAATTCCATTCGCTTTCCTTAATTGTGGCAATACGATTAGTAAACCATTATGTTTTTACTGATGGTTGTTCATTATTTTTATTTATAATTGTGTATAGTGTTTTTTCTCCAGATTCTTTTTAGTATAAGTTTTAATAAAGGGGGCAAAAGGGTTTCGTTATATGTTGGGTGGAACAAAATCTACACTATTGTTTCATAAACCCATCCATTGATCTGTTCACCCATGCATAAGGAATGACATTTCAAATTATACATTCTATCTATTTCATCAAAACAAATATAGGTTTTATTTTTAAATATATCCCCTATAGAATGAGTTCCGGCATCAAACCATGAATTAAAGAAAATACTTTTATTTCCTATCAATATGTTTGGATGATAGAACTAGTGGATAATACAGGAATTCGTCTGTGTTAAATTCTTATTTATGACAATAAAGTGAGAAGCTTTTCAAAACATCTACCCAAAAAGGATTAAACATTTTATTAAATATATTTAAAGCGTAATGATACCGCAATGAAATAGTTTATAAGTATCAACATACAGTTTTGCGATATCTATCCAATATCATCTAAATTAGAATTTTCTGTAGCCAAGTAAGTTTCAATGCTGGAATAAATGCATCCAAATTCATTATTTTTAAACCTCCTTCATTATGTTCCTGAACTATTGCTGTGTACTTTATTTTTTTATGCCCGTTCCAAATACAATTGAGAATAGAATATTGTATTGAGTTTAGAATGGTAATGGGTGGGTTGGGTAATGCTATGCACAGGTGATTGAATACTCTTTTTAATTTGTGTTAGAATTCTTCTTTTCCAATTATTTAGAACGTTTTCCACTTCAACATTTTTGTTTCGATTCGTTAGTTACTTGACACTTATGAGATGTATACATTTGGCATATTGAAATTTTTCGGCCTTTCATGTCTAACGGATTTCTTGGATGGTGTTTTTCAATGCTTGAAATTGAAATGCTTTTTAGTAATAATAAAGTCAAGAATATTGTAATTGAAATATAATACATTTTCACAGTGTTATGTTTTTGTTTTCAAATTATATACCCCAAACAAATAAAACAGTCAGGAACATATTCACACACAAAACAGTCAGTGGCATATTAACACAAAAAACTATTCATGAACATATTCACACATAAACCAGTTAGGAAAATATTTACACACAAACCAACCAGGAACATATTCACACATCAACCAGTCAGAAGAAACATATTCACACACGAACTGGTCAGAAACATATTCACACGTTAACCAGTCAGAAGAAACATATTCATACACGAACTAGTCATAAACATATTCACACATAAATCAGTCAGGAGCATATTCACACACAAACCAGTAGTGAACATATTTACACATAAATCAGTCAGGAATATATTTACATGCAAACCAGTCAGGAACTTAGGACTCGTGTAAACGGGCGAGTGAAGCCCGGGGCAAACATTTTGGTACTACTCCAGTGCAACACTGAACTAATTGTCCGAAATATATAGCTATGTGGCACAAGTCAATTAGAACTACACACTGTAGTTAAAATTCATAAGATACTTTGCATAATTATTCACATTTCCTATTGTTCAATATTTATCGTTTCCATGAAATAATTACAAATAATATAACCGAAAACAGCCTGTCGTCAAAATTCTGCGCTTTCCGCCTGTTTACTCATGCAGGAGTCCGAATTATTTCATTACAATGCTTCGATTCAAGTTTGAAACACACATGATACTAACTACTATTCATTAAGTTTTAATTACAAAAGATGTATTTTTATTTCAAAATTAAACATAAGATAATTTTGACAAATGAGTTGAGTCTAAGATTATGGTATAGCGATCAACTTCAGTGCCTTCATCGCTTTGATTTTTAACCTTCAACCGATTTGCACAGCAGTTTCTTACTAATGAGTAATCCCCAGATTTTCATATGAGGATGTTTGTCAAAAACCTGGAGTAAAGAATGCGAAAACCTCGCGCTAGCAAAACAGGACTAATGCTGTGTTGTCTGCACATGCTTATCAGGCCGAAAGTTTTCGCTTCAATTATATTTTTCGTTTAAAGAAAGACTCTTCATAAAGTATATCGAGTTTAGGCGGTAATTGTCCTCCCTAGTGAACCTGTGTGGACTGCTAATCTCGGACGACACTTTTCGATATGAATAAAGTCCCGTTTATTGTTTCCAATTAGTAAGACATCATAAATACATTCGCCTATACATATAGAAGAAGCATAAGTATATTACCGTTATTTCGAACATCGTTAATACAAAGTCCTAGACTTATATTTATGAACAGCCTGTATATGTGCATATTATGTAATAAATATAAGATATTCGTCAAGGAAACTTAATTAGACCTTACATTCACACGAGCCACAATTACCACAATCATTGCTCTTTATAATCTTTAAAATGGTATTCGCTCTGGTAAGACCGGTCTTAATTCACGCGTGAAATGTGTCTTCTGAAAATTGCCTTTGAAGTTCGCCTCAGACTTTTCGGGGATGATATTTTACGCATAAACTGGATTTTTGTTTGAACGTGACTCCCTTTTAAACGGCAAAGTCCATAAAATTTCAAAATAAGAGGAACATGCAACGAAAAGTGCATTTAAAAGTTGTATCCCATCTTGAGTCCGTATCAACAAAATAACACCCAACGTTGATAAACTTATTAAAAATTCTTAAAAAAACTAAGTGTTATGGCGTCATTCGTGATCAGAAATTTTGTCTCGATTATTCATTATTTTCTTCTTTTCTTTAATAAATACAGACCTACGATGCACCGGTGATTTGAAAGATACAACGCGTAGTAAGAGTAGAAAACAATTATTTTCTGATTTGCTCGACATCAAACACGGCCGTAAATCACGAACGCCACCTATTTTTTGAGCTGCAATAATAAATGAGCCAATGCTACTTCTGAGGTGGCGCTCAGGCCCTGATGTTTTGAAATTTAACAGATCATTTTACAGGGTGATAAGTTTGATATGTTTTTTTAAACATATTTCTCAGTAGTTTTGAAAAGCGGTCAATATAGTGCGATTTAGCGTTTATAAACTCGTCAAAAAATGTACAGAAACAACCAATCACAACCCATTGTAAAACGTGAGGACCTTAATAAGTTGTAGCATGGTAGAATTCGTAAACGCAAATCGATGTGTTTTGCCTATATGACGAGCAAATTCCTAGCCAATTAAATCGCTCATTACATAAAACGATTGCTTTGAACCTCTACAAGTTAATGCGCGCACAAAAACATCGGCTTCTAACCGATATAATAGATACATTTGTATTGTACAATAAGAGATGGTTGGAAGTGAATAGGAGCAGGCGCCAACGCACATTTATTGCTATTTTCAAGTGAAATATTTTATGTAACGGTTTCTGTTATGTTTACAGGACATTATTTTGTGTAAGTTGATAACTTAAGCGCATTTGAGTCGCGTACGTTTTGATTGGAAAAAAGTAGTGGTATAATAATGTTTTGGTGGATTTATACGTTTGTCCTTGTAAGATAAGAACATTTAACATGCATTATACAAAAAAGATAACGGTAAAAAAAAACGAGCTATCTTCATGTTTTGCAGTTGATAGTGGAAAACAAAAAAATATTTTAGCCTAATTAAGATTCGTTAACCTTGGCCTTTTAGTCAATTAAGCATTTGGATTTAGGGACACAAATAACCGTTTCAAGAAGAAGTTTTATCTAATATTTATTATGTGAATTATCATACTATATACAAATATTGCTGTCGATGAATTATTTTGATAATGTTAACATTGGTATATAAATCTTTTGGAAGTATTGTGTTTAATTTTATTTCCGTTGCTACATAAATTGATCTCTATGCAATACTAGAATACCTTATATACATTATATGATCCGTGCCTGTGTTTATCCATTATCTGATTGCGGCATGTTATCGCATCAAAGGTGTGCTTGAAAATCAAATGTTTTCACATAATTCGCATGGATTAAAAAGCATGTATTTTCTAAGCCTCACCCTGTACAACAATGCGAACTAAACAAACTTGCAGAAAACTTGCAGACTTACAGTGTATAAGTGTTTTATCAACCGAGTCGTGAGCCTTGCAACAATTGCATGCTTTGTATTTAAGGTTCAAAATACGTGCGTTTCATTTATCGAAAGCATGTGAATGTGTTATCCTTCGTAGTGATATCCGAAACAGGTAATTATATCCATATTTGCTAAAACAATATAATAAAGTGGCATTTTCTTTCCGTCTGAAAGAGAAGTTAATAAAACTAGTCAAGTAGTTAGAAAGATACGCGTTTTATATCTTTTCATCGCTTTCATCCAAAATTACAGTATTGCGTTGTAGATACCTGCGTCTTGGACTTGATGAAACAGAGATATACATTATATTAGGCGTACATATGCGGTAAGTTTGATGATTTTGTCTTTTTGCATACATATTTATATATTCGAACTTTGCTTCATATGTAAATAATTCGAATACACAACGAATACTTGTTTTCTATAGAAAACATATTTTGCAACCCCTACTTTCCGAAAAATTCCATGTAACATTAAAGTTGATGGAAAAGGTTTTTTACTTAAACTGCAATTTCAACTGATTGAGTTGTCCATATAGTACATGTTGCTCAAAAGCTTAACATCACTGGTAAATTAACAGGCACTTGTGTTTGCTGTGTTATTAATAGTTAATGTTTTAAATTAAAAGTATTTGCATAGATATTATGTTTAATAAACGATAAGCAAAGTGGTCATGAGCGTAAAATACAAGTAAAATTGCACTCTTTTCATGTGTGAAATTTGATGCTTTACAGAAAAAGACACATCGAAAATCTCATGAAACTCGTCTCTGAGGTTTATTGACGAGACCAATTAATGTTTCAAGAAGCTGCACATAAATACGGTAATAAAACTCTTTAGTTGTAGTTTATAATCAATATTACATAAAACCAAAACAAGATGAATGTTATTTTGTCTTTTTATGTCACGTTTTGTGTGTAAAGCGGTGCAATACAAGACGGTAAAGAATGTTTTCCATAATTATATTTCAAGTCTTGTAGTTATTTAAAAAAAAACACAATATAGTATTAATAGATTTAAATTGCATGTTATTGCTAGCAACCTTGTGTTCAAAGTGTTTTTATGATTTATTTGTATTATGTTTAGGTAATGGCGCCTAAAACAACACTGTTAATAAGCCTTATGATCGCAAGTTTGGTCACCTTGACACCTCGTGCTGAGGTTATCGAGAACCTGTGCTTTCCTTGTTCATGCGTTTCACAGAATGAGCAAGGGTTGTACAAAGTGAACTGCAGATTAAACCCTCTGCTTAACGGTAGTTTGCCAGATTTCAAACATATTTCCGAAGCTCAAGTGTACTTACTTGACATGTCAAACACCAGATTGGATAATTTGACAACACGAGCAAAGAAGCCTTTTGCAGATTACAACAATTTACAAGAATTGAATATGGAAAATACTTCTATCAATTCCATACAAAATAACAGTGCAACAATTGAAAGCCAAACATTTTCAGGTCTGGATTTTCACATGTTCGTTTCGGAGAAGAATTTCAAAATATGACGAATCTGAAAATTATTCGTATATCTGGTGACCTCATTTGGCCAGATTGGCAAAACCAAGATTTCTGTAGCATTAATAATATCACAGATTACACTTGGGCAAACTTGAGACATGTCTCAAATTTATCAATCATTAGATGCGGAGTATCTTATATAAGTACAAACGCCTTCAAAGGTATGACGGGAATACGTATGCTTTATTTGTCTATGAATTTCGCGTTGGGATTGGAAACTCCTGTCAACAGTTTTAACAGTTTACCTTCCGAAATTGAAATGCTTATCTTAGACAGCGTTGTTGACAATCATGCAATTGACTGCCCCATCGAAATCACAAAAGAAATGGCAGCATCGATCAGTCATACCGGTTTGAAGATGATTTCATTAGATAGAAACACAATAAACAAAATCGATCCTGATGCGTTTTCGGTACTGCTGCAGAGTCTTCAACAAATACGAATAAGGGCAAACAAATTTGAACTTGGATGGTACATGTTGTATGCATATCAACTTACAAATGTTAAAACGATTGAAGCATCCTATGCCCATATGGGACTTCAGTGCGAAGCTTTCTCTAATGTTGAACACCCGTCTTTACCAAGCGTTGAGATAATAAACACAGCAGTAAAGAAGATTTCTTCCGGAACCGTTTATCAGTAAGCGAACATAACCTGTCTGGTCGGGGATCCAACATAAACTCAGAATGTCAGAAACCACGACCGTACATTCCGCCAGTCACTATAACTGCGTTCCTTCCACCAAAGTTAGAATATATCGATGTGAGTCACTGTAAAATTGCATTCTCTATTTACGGTTTTTATATAGATTCAAACAATACGATTAAAACCGTCAATGGATCAGGCGCTCTTTTTTGTGCTGGGACAGACCTATTCATGGATTAAAAAGTGTTGACCTCAGCAACAATTTTTGTTCCACTGTACATGAACAATTCTTTAGTAATTTTGCAAAATTAAAGCGTTTATACCTTCAACGGAATTATCTTCAATTTGTTGTTGAAGACAAGATGATATTTCATTCGAACTTCGATCTTGAATATGTTGATTTTTCGATTAACAAAATAAATGCCATTACTTTGAAACTTTTTCAAAATCAAAACAAAATGAAATGACTAAATTTATCTACTAACAATTTAATTGGATTCAATGTACCTATATTTCACATGCAATTCTTAAAAGTACTAGACCTTACGGAAAATCACATAAGTGCCAGTTACGATTTGATCTCGAAGCCATTGTCTCATCCAGGAACAATGAACCTTTAAAAGTGGATTTGACAAACAATATGCTTTCATGCTCGTGTGACAACTTAGCGTTTGAGTGGATCCTTGATGATATGCATCCATCACCATCACTTCTAGATGTTCAGATATCAAACTGTTATTACACACATAATGTTTCATCGGGATATCCTTTTTTTCTTTTTTTTATTCAATACAATACATACAATGTATACATGTATATGATCATACAACATAGTGATTGTACAAAGCAATAAATTCAGACATGTTATACAAGATATGTCATTCGTACACTCCCCTGATTATTTCATTGGCTGCAATCCTGTTTGTTATGTTCAACATAATACTTGCTTCAATTATTCATCGATTTAGATGGAAGATACGGTACTGGTACACGTTGGATACAATATAGAGATAAACATAAAGGTTATTCAACGACTGAAAGTTCCTTGCGAAAGTCAATAATCAAGTATGATTTATATCTCGCCTATGAGGAAGACGTCAAAGCATTTGTTTTGGATACACTTAAACCGAAACTTGTGGAGCTGATATACACAGTGTTCATGCATGATTATATTCTAGATGGATTACCGCTGTACAACGTTATTACAAAATCGATCAATGCCAGCCGAGTTGTGGTTTTCGTCCTTTTAAATGGTCCAAGGGGCAGTTTGGAGTGGAAAATAGCTGCGCACATAACAAATGAGGAATCAAATCACAGACGAAACCCTATGTATGTAGCTTTGTTCCACAATTCCCACTCAACTGTTGGCCTCCCAGAAGAATTTCAACTTCTGCGACGCGATGCGTCTATTGACTATCCTGTTAATGGCAGCGAACAAGAAATCACGGCTTCTTAAGAAGATTTCATCACTAAAATGAATACCATATATTAAAGTTTTGGAATGGGAAGTTTATAATATGCCGATGATAATGTTTGGTATTGATAGTTTATAACATATGTTAAATGTAATAAAACAATGTGCGCGTAAATTGAGCAATACTAAATGCAAATATATATATATGCATATATATGCATATATATATATATGGATGGAACTCTTAAATGTCAAACTTTCAATGTATAATTATTTAATGACTTAAAACAGTTTTTCATTTACACTTCTGTGTTCTTAATCTAGCTTCATAAAGTTGATAACGTATTTGTGTTTTGTCGTTTGTTATTGTGCAATGTGTCGTATACATTACTGTTGAATGAATCAAATGTACTTTTTGTCGTAAAAGCCATTGTAAATGACGTCATGACGTCATTACATGACGTCAATGTAAATGACGTCATTACACCGGTCAGTGGAAGAGAACTTAGCAAACCAAAACGGTTTGAATGCAATCTCACACATCTCATTGGTTGTGGTACACGGAAAACAATGCGAAACTCTGGATTTAGTGAAGTGTCCCCTTATTTCCAGTTTCGAGTACTCACGCCGCAATTCACAATGTATATCTTCCCTGTTCAATAACATAAATGTCAAACGTTATTAATAAATGCACCGCGTCATGCAAAGTCTGAGAAAATGTTTGCATTATCAAACATTGGATTTCTTTAATGTTCGTAAAACCTTAAAGCGAGTATGCACGATTTTGTTGTGTGTTAAATTGTAATATGTTGATAAAAATATGTTACAATAACACAAAATAGGCAAGACAAATTATACATTAAAGACGAATTTTTATTACATGCAGCAAAGACAAATTAGCGCCCCGAGGCGATTGTGACGAAGATATTACGTACATACTTCTCTACAATAACCGAAGCATTCGTCTTTTTATTAGGATCGGAGTTAGTGTTCGAGTGTCGTATGAATAGATATCGTTGCAGGAAATTGAAATGATCCATAAAACTGAATTTAGATTCACATCGTGCATGCATGATATACATGCTGGCGAATTTGACTGTACAGACATTTTCGATTTCAGCGTTAAATATCTGGCTAATTTCGCATTTTTCGACACATGTTCTTCTTAACTTTTATTTTAATTTATAATAAAATATATGTATAATAAGTTGTTTACACATTTTATATAAATTCATAAATATTTGACAAAATCGTGCATATAGCTTGAAAGTAAATTGTATTTGATGATTATCATACATTTAATAGAGGTATGTTCTTTGTTGCAACATGCCATTAACATACCACGCTTAACAGAGTATTGTTTTTTACTATGATAAAAATAACGTAGGATTTATGCCCGGAGCAGATATCATATCCGACCCTCAGCATTACATGTTAGTTATGGACTGATATATCACTAGAATTGTACAAACTACTGATATCTTTGGGATTGAACTCTTAATTTTCATATTGAGTAAAACAGCAATACAGTCAACGACTAAAGCAACTTAGAACGAAAACAATACAATAAATGTGTGTTTGATTGAATCAGATATATTATAAATACATATATATTTTTAATACAATGAAAAACCCTTCCATATTGTACGAATTAATATTTTCCCATGTTTTGTTGTCTGAAGGAGAGTTGTGATTTGTCTGCTGTATACCATTGGTTTGGTTTGGTTTGGTAAAATATTTTTTATACACTATGGAGAAAAATAATTAAGTTTAATGTGCTTTATAACTCATGGTTCATAAATTAAATTCATACTTTATGACATATTTCATAAACAACAAAAGCAAACACCATCTATATAAATGAATTAAATTATAAATATTAAATATATACGCAATTTACATTACTACATTTTGTTCAGAAATACATTTTTCTTTAAAATTTGAAATCCATAGCGGGGATGGAAATCACACCTGAGGATTTGAAAATAAACAAAGCTTTAAGCTATAAACATGCTTGGTAAGAATTACAACATATTGTCATAGAAATACCGTTTTTGACACATATACCATATGCTAGGAAATTGACATTTGAAATACCTGCATTCGCTTACAGGTTAAAATATATATCAAGCCATAAGTATGTGCTAGTACATATCAAGCCATAAGTATGTGCTAAAACATATCAAGCCACAAGTATGTGCTAGTACATATCAAGCCATAAGTATGTGCTAGTACATATCAAGCCATAGGTATCTGCTAGTACATATCAAGCCATAAGTATGTGCTAGTACATATCAAGCCATAAGTATGTGCTAGTACATATCAAGCCATAAGTATGTGCTAGTACATATCAAGCCATAAGTATGTGCTAGTACATATCAAGCCATAACTATGTGCTAGTACATATCAAGCCATAACTATGTGCTAGTACATATCAAGCCATAAGTATGTGCTAGTACATATCAAGCCATAAGTTTGTGCTAGTACATATCAAGCCATAAGTATGTGCTAGTACATATCAAGCCCATAGGTATGTGCTAGTATAACGGACTGTCAGATAACGTTTCAGATATTATCCGATACTTTTAAGAATGTGTTTTTATTCCAATATGATATAATACAACATTAATATTTATTTAACGAATCTACACACGTCCCTCGTTGCCGTATGTTTTAATATGTTTTGTAAATTTTTGAAACAAATGTGGAAACTTCGTTTAAGTAAACAGGAATTATTTTCTTAAAGGCCTGGGGGATCTTTCTTTGTTGTCTTTTCACACCGTTTTCAGCAATTTTAAGTAGTTTAAGCATTGTTCACCAGTTTCGAGTACTTCGTGAACCGATGTTACCGATATTCACCGATGATTATTGACGATTACCGATGTTAATCGTTGACGGATCTTCTAGATCCGTCCGCCAGTGTAGTCCTTCCCATTGAACAGTATCGTTAAAAGGAAGCCTGAAAAGGAATAATTCCTGGTTTCAAGATAAAAACATATGCAAATGAAACTTCTGCTGCGACGGCGATATATTGAACATCATAAACACGCGGTAATTCATTCATATATTGACAGTGACTAGTTGCAATCCATGCGACACAGAACTAACGAATATTAAAGACAGAAATATAAGATAATAAAACAGGAGAAAACAAGGTCCTGTAGGAAAAGGTATACTAATCGCTTGATTAAAATTCATGTATCATTATCATTTCAATAGATGTATAAACTAGATGTCACGTTTAAAAATCCAGTTCGATACTAATTATTTAAGAGAAATCATAAATTATAATCCGAAATTATCCGCAATAGCCTACCAAAACCGGATGTTCCTGAAGCTATGTAAAATAGGCCTGAAAACCCTAAGCTCGACTTAAGACCGGTTCCAGCTAAAGACGTCAGTAAACTTGAAAAGGCCTGAAATACGGTGATTAGAAATTGTATGCAGAAGTGAAACCTAAGCTAAAAATCATGGAATATGGATCAGTTGTTTACTTCATAAAAATGTTCATAACCAGTATATGGGCCGTGCTCTGTGCAAAGGGGGTTTAATGCATGTTCGTAAAGAGTCGTCCCAGTTTAGCCTGTGCAGTCCGCAAAAGCTAATCAGAAACGACGCTTTCCGCCTAAACACGAGTTTTGCTTAAAAGAGACTTTCTTAAAACGAACAATATCATAAAAGCGTAGTGTCGTTACAGATAAGTCTGTGCAGTCCGCACAGGCTAATCTGGGACGACACTTTACGCACATGTATTAAACCCCATTTTCAGAGAGCACAACCCATATACTGAATATAATACGAAGTGTTTGGGTCAAAAGTAAAATGGTGATAACAAACCAGAAGAATAATAATCGACGAAAACTAAGATCAATATCAGTGCTCAATTAGAAATGGAATGACTGGATGAGACCTTCTGAACAAGAAAGTTTCGGGCGAAACTGACGATAGGACATGGAAGATGACAGAACTTTTTTCCGAAACAATAAGCGGATTAAAGACTGAAATACATGTATCGTACTCCGAAACATATTTGTAGACTAACGTTAAAATATGATTTACAAATTAGAAACAACTGATAATTACGTGTAAAGACTTGTCAATGAAGACCTGGGCCGACCAATCATGTGGTATATTCTAGTGATAAATAAGCACGTGATGACTTGATACAATCGACTTTATTTCCTTTAAGAATCTAAATGTGGAAATACAAAGAGCATATGTATATGTATTCTTATGTTGGCCTTTTCCCGTGACTTTCCACCGAACCGTTCTTTGCAGCAAACGGTATCAGTGCAGTGGCGTGCAATGTGTCAACAAACGATCTTTCAAATGACAATAACATAGTGACGTCATCCTCTATTAATAGATTGCACAGGCGTGTTCTTCCACAAACGATTAAATCACGAGCAAATAAAGAGCACTGTGTCCTTCCATGGGCACTTCCCAGAA
This sequence comes from Dreissena polymorpha, assembly GCF_020536995.1. Taxonomy (NCBI): domain Eukaryota; kingdom Metazoa; phylum Mollusca; class Bivalvia; order Myida; family Dreissenidae; genus Dreissena; species Dreissena polymorpha. Next base: position 76,941,791 of record NC_068360.1, on the reverse strand, counting down.
GCATGACTGGTGGTCACCATACCGGACGGATGGGGTTTCTTCCGGCAATTCCGGTTCCACCCCTCACAACTACACCAGGTCAACATTGAATATCTTTAAGTGAAAACCAACAGCTAGAAATTAAAGCTATAATTCTAAATTCTTTCCAACTGCGGGGACACACTCCCAGTCCATTTATAATGCAGCCTAATTTGATATAGATCCTCAATAAGTTGGAAATACACGCACATAGAAACTTACCGTTCCCCAGGATATGAAGCCCCAGAGCAGCGCCATGTGTTTGATGCCAAAGAGACGCGAGAAGGTAGTTGGATATGACGCCCACTGACCGCAGACCAGTCCTGTTACGACGCAAACCCACAGCATGAACAAACCTTGAGGCATCATCTCGGTCAAGGTCAAGGTCGCACAGGAAACGGTGAGCCCACCGGATATGCACCACAAGGTCGCCTGCGCAAGGAGTATAAATGAAAATAAACAGTCAAGTATCCCGTGTTTGCTCCCCTGGACCCCCAAAACTATACACTATGCACTTTTTTGGCATTATGAGAAGGTGCTTTGATGAAAGTATATAAGGCGTGACAAGCCCAAAAAGTGGTTGTCAAAGCCTTCAAAATCACTAAAATCGTGAAGCTTCCGGGGGGGATTCGACCCTCTAGACCCCCTAAACGATAAACTATTCATTTTTTGGCATTATACGGAGGTACTTTGATGAAAGTATATAAGGCGTGACATGCTCAAAGCCTTCGAAATCACTAAAATATGGAAAATTGTGGAGCTTCCGGGGGGGCTTTGCCCCCCCCCCCCCCCTGGACCCCCAAAACTATAAACTATGCACTTTTTTGGCATTATAAGAAGGTACTTTGATGAACCTTGGTTGTCAAAACCTTCAAAATCACTAAAATCGTGAAGCTTCCGGGGGGCTTCGCTCCTCTGCACCCCCTAAACAATAAACTATTCATATTTTGGCATTATAAGACGGTACTTTGATGAAAGTATATAATGCGTGACATGCTCGAGCAGTGGTTGTCAAAGCCTTCAAAAGCACTAAAATTGTGGAGCTTCCGGGGGCGTCGCCCCCCTGGACCCCCAAAACTATAAACTATGCACTTGTTTTGCATTATAAGAAGGTACTTTGATGAAAGTATGTAAGGCGTGACATGCTCGAGAAGTGGTTGTCAAAGCCTTCAAAATCACTAAAATCGTGATGCTTCCGGGGGGCTTCGCCCCTCTAGACCCCCTAAACGATAAACTGTTCATTTTTTTGCCATTATACGAAGGTACTTTGATGAAAGTATATAAGGCATGACATGCGCAAAGCCTTCAAAATCACTAAAATCTTGGAGCTTCCGGGAGGCTTTGCCCCCCTTGACCCCCAAAACCATAAACTATGCACTTTTTTGGCATTATAAGAAGGTACTTTGATGAAAGTATATAAGGCGTGACATGCTCAAGAAGTGGTTGTCAAAGCCTTCAAAATCACATAAATCGTGAAGCTTCCGGGGGGCTTCGCCCAACTGGACCCCCTAAACGATAAACTATTCATGTTTTGGCATTATACGAAAGTACTTTGATGAATGTATATAGGGCGTGACATGCTCAAAGCCTTCAAAATCACTAAAATCGTGGAGCTTTCGGGGGGCTTTGCCCCCCCCCCCGTCCCTTGACCCCAAAACTATAAACTATGCACTTTTTGGCATTATAAGAAGGTACTTGGATGAAAGTATATAAGGCGTGACATGCTCGAGAAGTGGTTGTCAAGGCCTTCAAAATCACTAAAATCGTGAAGCTTCCGGGGGGCTTCGCTCCTCTAGATCCCCTAAACGATGAACTATTCATTTTTTGGCATTATAAGAAGGTACTTTGATGAAAGTATATAAGGCGTGACATGCTCGAGAAGTGGTTGCCAAAGCCTTCAAAAAAACTAAAATCGTGAAGCTTCCGGGGGGCTTTGCCCCTCTAGACCCCCTAATAGATAAACTATTCATATTTTGGCATTATACGAAGGAATTTTGATGAAAGTCCTCCCTGGACCCCCTAAACGACAAACTATGCACTTTTTTGGCATTAAAATAAGGTACTTTCATGAAAGTATATAAGGTGTGACATGCTCGAGAAGTGGTTGTCAAAGCCTTCAAAATCATTAAAATCGTGAAGCTTTCGGGGGGGGGGCTTCGCCCTATGGATCCCCTTATCGAAAAACTATGCACTTTTTTGGCATTATAAGAAAGTACTTTGATGAATGTATAGGGCGTGACATGCTCGAGAAGTGGTTGTCAGAGCCTTCGAAATCACAAAAATCATGAAGCTTACGGTGGGCATCGCCCCCTGGACCCCCTAGCAGAGCTTTGCCCAGCACCCGCCAGGGGTCCTAGCGGCCCCCTTGATCCCCAGCAAATCTTTCAATATCCCGCCCCCCTAACTAGAAATCCTGGATCCGCCCCTGTAAATACTAGTATACAAAATTTCACAGTTCACATATATGTATTTATATGTTTCAGTGTAAATGTGAAAGTCTTATTTTTTAAGAATCGGGTCTGTGATTTAACATGTCGTACACAATAATTAGCACTGGCGACAGTGTTGGGTGTCCGCATTATAATTTTCATCCGAGATTGGTATACATTCATTTTAAGTATTTTGTGATAATTCATCTTTGCTGTATTAAATTTGTTCTTGATCACTTCACCCAAATGAAATGGCATAGGCTTAATGACAAACGACTGCATAATATGTTAAAAAATATATTTTTTAAATCGCAGCCATATGATGATAATGTTATATGTGATCTCTCCATCACATGCAGGGAAAGGCTTACATTTTTAATGAAAAGGAACCTGTAAAACTGTCGATATTATTATTTTAGATTTATTTCAAATCGCATAATTGCGTAAGTAAATATATTTATTCTACAGTATTTTTAACCAATAGCGTACCCTGTAACCGAAACGATCCATGACAAGGCCCCAGAAGGGGCGACCAAGGCAGTTGAACACCGACGACATGGACCCGACAACCGACAGGAATTTGTCGTCTGCGATGAACGTCTGTCCGTATGACTGACAATAGAAATTTGGATCACACAATCAATCTTGAAAATCAAATTAAAATTCGAAAATAAAATACTAACGATTTATTTTGGCAACAGAGGTCAGTTTATGAACGAAGTACAGACGTGTTTGAATTATCTGTGTGATATTATCGCTGCTAAACATGACACTAATACGTTATGGTCGCATTGACACAAAAAGTGGCATATCAAGTTTTAATACAGACGTGTTTATTAACTATTTATGTGATGTTATCCCTGCTATACATGGCTCTAAAACGGTGCGTTCACTTTCAAACAAGAATTGAATAGTTACAAGTTTTAGGCTTGTCCAGAAAATAATAACAAAATGTATTTGTGAAAGCTAGAGAAATTTAAAACATCCAAATTATAAGATGATCTATTAACGTTTAAGAGACACTTCTTGTATTTTCCGGAGGGTTTAAATGTGATCACACTAGTCTAGAAAAATAGAAACAAAGAAAGCTACACTAGTAACAGCTTTTGCAGTTGCGTCGGATAGTTCTTGTAAATGCTTCATTTGTAGTTTAAGCAACAAGTCCTTTCGGCAAAGGAATAACGACAGGCCGAAGCCAGGCAATAAGAAAAAAATATTCTAACAATTATTATTATATTCCACCAATTAAACACCTAAAAAATAATTAAATGTGATTTATAAAAAATCATTTTTCATTAATATTGATAAGATCGTAAGCAATTGAATGGACAAAACATAACATATATGTGCACCATTAGAGAAAACATTAAAACGATGAACATTGATGGCACTGTCTTGGAACAATATGACTTAATTACCTTGTAGAGATTAAATACAAATCCAGTTCCGATATTTATAATCATTGCAGATAAGATGACCACGTAAAACGCGCGTGTCCTAAACGCGAGCTTAATGACTTCTAGTGCCCCCATGTCTTTGGCAGAGGTGGGTCTGAATTTAAAACGTTTTACCGTTGTTAATAAACACCTACAATGTATAATTTTATATTGAGTAGCTTTTGTGTGGAATTACTGGGTATGCTTGAGGGTACCATTTGCACGTTCAACTTCTTAACAAGCGTAAAAATGATATTTATTTCGAAAGAATTTATTTATGTTGAGTGAAAAGACCTTCTATGTTAAATAAAAACGATGTTTAGTGATGAAATATTACATAATAATGATCAGGGAAATTAATGTCGTTGACATGACGAACGAAAATAAGAAGGCTACAATTTATATATATTTATATATAACAACGTGCTATATATATGAGAAACGTTGTTGGATAAAAATGCTGATTTCCAGTTAGTAATGTTTTCACCTATGGGACACAATAACAGTTCGTAATGTTGATTATATCAGAATAAATTTGGTAAGTTAATAAATGGCATATGAAATCCATTTCAGTGTGCTCATACCTTATCTCATATGTTTGCGCTTGAAGAATTCGATACAATGTGATTAAAATTTTACAAATGAAATGTACAACAACATTCAGATTTAGGAACAGTTGAATTTAAAAATCATTTACAAATGCATGTTTAAACAAAGTAAATCTACAATTTTACCAGCATTTAATTAAAAGTTCAAATTTTATTTTTTTATTTTGGCAGATAATCAGTTACCAATTGTAATAAATAACATAACTCACAATATTATTGAACTGCCTAGATGGTAGCTGTTTCTTTTAATGGAATCTGACACGTGAGTTTGAGATCCAATCGAAACTACTTCCGGTTTGCCAGTCATTTCTATTTTACCATTAGAAATGATAGGCAACGACAGTTCCTCTGTTCCATGTTTGGTCTCCACTAAGTCTTTTTCTGTATTACCCAATACCTGTAAAACATGTTAATTGGGTGCATATGTCACACAACTTCCAACAACCAGCAATTTTATACGCAGTTTGAAATTCTTGATAGAAATTAAGTTATAAGACATTAACATCTTCCGAAGTGAATTCAAATTGTACAGTCGAGGCGCCAATACCGGAATTCCCTGACGCAGTAACAAAATCATGTACGATGATAAATATTTTCTTCTTGCTTTGTTATTAAAAAAAGATTATGACATTGTGTCAACATTTTGTTTGACCTTAAACAGGAGTTATCGGAAAAAAATAAGTAATACTCTGTATTCCTTAACGTTTCATAGAGTTTAAAGCATGCGATTGTTAATCGCAATGTGTATTCTAGACGGCCATGCGTTAGTTATACAAAAACATCGACGTTAGATTGACTATTGCAATGTGTAAACTAAATATAGATTTAATCACCTCATTTGTTTATCAGCAATGTTTTAAGTAAAATATCATAATACGATATTAGTTTAGTTTGCTGAAACGGAATTTTCGTTAAAAAACGTGCATGTTTTATTACAAATTAATGTACTTTATTTTCACCAACGTTCAGTGTTACACAATATTGTAACACGGCCTCTGACTGACCATGGGGTATACTGTTTCTTTATTGGATAGGACGTTTCGGAATATTGGTTATTGCTGCCAAGGTTTGATATAATTTCTTATAATATAGACGCAACAAAGTAATACAATTGTGATGCATGTAAAAAGCAAGAATAACTATTTCAATGCATTCTCAACTCTTAAGAGTGTTAAAACTTACTGTACGTCAGAAAATATTTGTATATGTATGTTCATGTGTAAATATCGTGCGTTGATAACATTTTGTGATAATCAAATCAACGTTTAAGTAGTAGGGTAAAAAATTGTGCGCATAAAATCCAGACTAGTTATTTGTTTTGGGGGCAATTCCCTTCTGCAATTCGCCCCATAGGTAACATAAAATACGTATACCGACGAAAGAAGTCCGTTACTGCAACCAACCACTTTGCATCTCCAGAGTCTGCATTCGCAAACAAAATAGCTCCGATCGCATGTTATTAGTATTAATGCGCCACAAAAAAACAATGTTACGAAGTACATCGGTATTTTCCGTTGCATAAATTGACCAATCAGAAGATGTCAAAGCTATCGGAAATTGTTTGCTTTTTTAATAATACATTTTGCGGAGACAATTGTGTCCGCCCTGCTAGCTCAGTCGGTAGAGCACGATTCTGTTAAACACGGGGTCGTGGGTTCGATGACCAAGTAGGATGATACCTTTTTACCCTATTATTGAATTGATTTACTTAATTCTTGGACAGAACACCCCTTTGGACAAGACCTTTCTGTTGACTTTTTTCAGCTTGACCCCTGGTTGACATTGACCTTTAGTGTTCAATTGCTCAAAAACTAACATTTGCCGTATCTTACTTGATACTGAATGGATTAATTTTATACTTTGACACACGGAGGCCCGTGTACTTAGGCATCAACTATCCAGAAACCTTACTGTACTTATTAGAACTTACCGCAATGTTTGTCTTTATCAAATTTATGTCAAGTTTGGAACTGGATAGACTTTTTTACCTTGAACCCTGGTTGACATTGCCCTTTAGTATCCAATTGCTCAAAAACTAACATTTGCCGTATCTTACTTGATACTGAATGGATTTACTTGATACTTTGACACACCCGTGTACTTAGGCAAGAACGATCCATAAACCTTACTGTAATAATTAGAAATTACTGCAATGCTTGTCTTTATCAAATGTATGTCAAGTTTCGATTTTGGTATGTGTATTATATCTTCGCAGTTTAGCTATTAATTGGCAAATACGAAAAATGACTTGTTTTAAAAAGCAGCAATTACATTAAACCCCAATAGCTAAATCATATAATGTTGACAGCTTGTCACCCTTCCTTACTTCCATCTGTTTACTTCAAAAAGGTGATTGGTTAGCATCACGGTGTATAGTGTTTTAACGACCACACACTTTGAGTTAAATCGCCCCAACAGTACTTTGAGTACTTTGATTATCTTAGGGTTCAATATAAATTTAAATAAATTTCACAGGTCATTGGGAAGCATTCCAAACAAGTAAACATCGTGCATGAATTACTAATATTAAAGTTATCCAACCCTTGCTCGTGATTCACGTGCACGAAAATCTCAGAAACAAAAGGTGAACGTATTTCTTTTTTTGGAGGAAATATATTTTCTCATGTAAAATATTACTTTTATTTAATAACTATTTAATAACATATTATTGTGACATTTATGTACTATTTTGTATGTTTGAATTCGTTATAAATAATGTGTATATTTTATTTTATTTTACCTAGACGACTCGCCGTACCTACTTTTTGTGTATGTGAATTTTTCTATCGCTTTCTAAAGATATACATATTGGTTCATTTGTATATTTTATTTAATATTTGTTTCGGAAAATTCCTTTCCATAACATCGAAAAACGGTCGAATTACAATAAAGTATAAAAATAGTTCAACTGCGTTCGAAAATTTCATCCTCGCAGAGCACGAAACCCGAAATTTATATGACAAAATTTCTTGTAAAGGATAATTTAAATAAATTGAAAAAATATTTTTTTTATTATTAAGAGTCTCTTCGTGGTCTTAACATGGTGTATGAGTATAGATCCATATTCGCTTGTCGACTTTAATTGAGCCGTGCTCTGTGAAAATGGGGTTTAAGGCACATACAGACAGCACAGGCTAATCAGGGACGACACTTTCCGCGTTTATGATAATTTTCGTTTCAAGAAAGTTTCTTCTTAGCGAAAATCAAGTTTAGGCGGAAAGTGTCGTCCCTTATAAGCCTGTGCAGATTGCATGTGCATTAAACCCCATTTTCACAGAGCAGAAGAAGTTTTAAAAACGTAACGATTGAATAAATACGTGCTAAAATAACGATATGATAATGTTAAAGGTTATACGATGACAAATACTTTCGATGTTACTTAACCCTTTCCTTCTCACAAACCAAGTGAACGTGGCTATATGCCACCAGCATAAAACCAGAACGGCAGGCGAGTAACTTGCAGTTTTTCCGGTTATATCCTTTTTGCTGCGCAGCAGTATATTAGGGTTGGAAATTAAGCCTTAAAAATGTGCATCTAACAAGAATGGTCTTAAAAGTAATATGACTTTTTAAAGGACTTCAAATGCGTGAAAGTGCGTACCTGAGGGGTAAAGAGCTCTGTTATAGGATTAAAACGGTTACCTCTGGAGCTGGTTCCCGGATACAGAGCAGCCCGAGTACCTGGAGCAAGAAGCACAAACCGCCCAGGACCAGAAAACTGTATGGTACCCGGTCCAGTAGATCCGGTTGTGTAAAATACCTGTCATCAAAATAGTTAAGTTTGGCATAACCATCAAATTGGTTTTAACCCACAATGCGTTTCATAGACTGTTCCCAGACGGTGACCCCAAACATTTCCTATTTTTGAAAGTGCTTTGTTTGATGTATGTGATTTGTCATGTTTTTAATTGCTAAAAGGTATGAGATTTAATCGCCTGATATTTGTCTGGGGTCGCATTATAACTATATATGTGACACTCTATTCTAGAAACGGTACTGATCTAGGACTGGTTTTTAATCTATATTCAATGTTGTTTTTGTATCTAAGCAGACACAATACGCACTTCTTTGTTCAGAAATATTAAAATATGTAATTACAATATTGTGAATTGGACGCAGGATATTTAGAAAATGCATACTTAGGATATTTTAGAGCATGGAAAATGTTCAATATTACTGTTTCCTTGCAAATATCATAAATAAAACGAAAATTTGCCAATCTGAATAATTTATTTAAATGTTGTCAATTAACCAAAACGTGAAAAGATACCTTTAATCGGTTTTCAGTTTACAAAAACCGCATACGCATGGGTCCCACTTGCCTTATTTCACATTGAAGCTACTCTTTCTTTTTTTAAATGTTGTTTATGGTATATTCACATTAATTTAATGCATAACACAAACTGTAGTTTGCTTCGAAACATAATCTTCATTTGTGGATTCAACCGTTAGGAGGTTTACACAATTAACATAATGTGATTCGCAATGTGCAATATATGTCGTAGGAATACCGAAACTCATGAATGATTTTCAGGAGAGAAACATTTTGAACATGCATTTTATCACAGCCTACGTCTTGAATCTTCTCGAACATTTCTCGCTGATGCAGTCCTTAGCTCGGCGGAATTGACCTCCAAAACAACTTAACGCCCAATAACGATGATTTGCTTAACCACTTCAGCTCCATAAACAATGTTGTTGTTTTTTTCAATAAATATTTTAAACCAAGCAGAACAGTACACACCTATCTCCCTCTTTTGTGACCAGGTCGGGAGAGTAGTTGTCGGGGTTAATAAAGGCGGTGATGACCTGATTGAAGATGCTGGCGCCTCCACCATAGCCGGCAAGGATTATTCCCGCCACAAACGACGGTCGCGTTGGAAAACACTATAAAGAAAACATAAAATGACCACGACTGACATGTTAGAGCAGTGGTTGGTACGCGCACTTCTCACCAATGTGACACGAGCTCATTACCCGTGCAGTGAAGCATGTGCGATTGTTTGGTGGTCAACACACCGGACAGTTGTTTTACGGGTATTCAGGCTTCCATCCACAAAAAAGACATCACACAACATTCACAATTTTCAATAACAATCACATTGTAAGTTTTGGACCATTATGTTACAAAAATACACATTTCGGAACATTCATGATGCAATATGATGTCTGCTGATCATAATGACTTACGGTACAGGTTTCTGATAATAAAAGATTATGTCGGTCTAAACACTTTAAATCACAAATGGCAGGTTCCTTAAACAGAAAGAGCATACATGTATTTGGGAATCAATGAACTGACATAACAGACACGAACGACTGAACGAATTTACATTACATTTACAAACGACTAGACGAACTGTCAATACATTTACGACCGACTGGACAAACTGGCATAACATTCACGAACGAGTGGATGAACGATCATTACATTCACGAACGACTGGACAAACTGACATTACCTACACAAACGGCGGGAAGAACTAAAATTACATACACGAACGACTGGACAAACTGTCATTACATTCAGAAACGACTGGACGAACTGACATTACATACACGAACGACTGATCGAACTTACATTACATACACGAACGACTCGACGAACTGTCATGACATACATACACGACTTGACGAACTAACACTATATACACGAACGACTTGACGCACTGACATTTCATACACGAACGACTGAACGAACTGACATTACATACATTGGCTAGACGAATTGACATAACATCAACGAACGACTGGACGAACTACCATTACATACATCAACGACTGGATGAACTGACATTATATACATGAACGACTGGGCGCACTGACATTACATACATAAACGACTGGACAAACTGACATTACATAAAAGAACGACTTGACGATCTGTCATTACATACACGAACGACTCGACGAACTGACATTACATACATGAACGACTGGACAAACTGACATTACTAACATGAACGACTGGACGAACTGACCTCACATGCATGCACGACTTGACGAACTAACATTGCATTCACGAACGACTTGACGAACTGAAAATATATACACAAACGACTAGACGGACTGACATAGCATACACGAACGACTGGACGAACTGTTATTACATACATACACGACTTGACGAACTAACACTACATACACGAACGACTTGACGCACTGACATTTCATACACGAACGACTGGACGATCTGACATTACATACACGACTGACTGGACGAATTGACATAACATCAACGAACGACTGGACGAACTACCATTACATACATCAACGACTGGATGAACTGACGTTATATACATGAACGGCTGGGCGCACTGACATTACATACATGAACGACTGGACAAACTGACATTACATACAAGAACGACTTAACGATCTTTCATTACATACACGAACGACTTGACGAGCTGACATTACATACATGATCGACTGGACAAACTGACATTACATACATGAACTACTTGACGAACTAACATTACATACAAGAACGACTTGACGAACTGAAAATATATACACAAACGACTAGACGAACTGACATAACATACACGGACGATTTGTCTAACTAACATTACATACACGAACGACTTGACGAACTGACATTTCATACACGAACGACTTTACAAACTGAATAACATACATTAACCACTAGATGAACTGACATTACAACCACGAACGACTTGACGAACTGACATAACATACATAAACGACTTGATGAATTTAGATTTCATACACGAACGAGTTGATGAACTGACATTACATACATAAACGACTTGACGAACTGTCATAACATTCACGAACAACTTGACGAACTGACATTACATACACGAACGACTTTACGAACTGACATTACAACCACGAACGACTAGTCGAACTGACAGTACATACACGAACGACTTGACGAAGTGACATTACATACACGATCGGCTTGAAAAACTGACATTACATACACGAACGACTAGACGAACTGACATTACATACACGACGACTTGACGAACTGACATTACAACCATAAATGACAGGATGAATTTACATTTTATACACGAACGAGTTGACGAACTGACATTACATACATGAACGACTTGACGAACTGTCATTACATTTACGAACAACTTGACTAACTGACATTACATACACGAACGACTTTACGAACTGACATTGCAACCACGAACGACTAGACGAACTGACAGTACATACACGAACGACTTGACGAAGTGACATTACATACACGAACGGCTTGAAAAACTGACATTACATACACGAACGACTAGACGAACTGACATAGCATACATGTACGACTAGACGAACTAACATAAAATACACGAACGAGTGGACGAACTGACATAAGATATATCAACCACTTGACGAACTGACATTACATTGATAAACGACTGGATAAATTTACATTAGATACACGAACGACTTGACGAAGTGAATTACATACACGAACGACTGGACGAACTGACATTACATACATGAGCGAATTAACGAACTGACATGACATACACGAACGACTGGACGAACTGTTAGTACATATACGAATGAGCGGACGATCTGACATTACATATATGAACCACTTGACTATCTGACATTACATATACGAACGACTTGACGGACTGACATAACATACACGAACGACTTGACGAACTGACATTACATACACGAACGGCTGGGCTAACTGACATTACAAACACGAACGACTGAACGAACTGATTATACATACAAGAACGACTGAACGAACTGAAATAACATACACGAACGAATGAACGAACGGTCATTATATACACGAACGACTAGACGAACTACCATTACATACACAAATGACTGGACGAACTTACATTTCATACAAAAACGACCTACCGAACTTACATTTCATACACAACATATACACACTCATATACAAATCAATACATACCCAAAAATGAAGTTGTCTACCTTCACAGCTATGGACACGTGGGTTGGGTCAGCATTTTACCAAGGTCTTTGTTAAGGCACAGGAAAAATACATTTTTTATTTTTTTATGTATTGAATGTAAACTTTAACCGTTAACAAGCACAAAACGATAATGTTTAGAAATTCAAGCACACTGTAACCCCAAATTCGGATATAAACGCACATGGACAACCCAGATTTGGAAATTCAGACACAGGCGCACCCATGATTAGAAAATTAAGGCACTGTGGCACCGCTGTGTTTAAATGCCCTGAGAAGATGCTGCGGGGTATGTAATAAGTTGTCTACCTTTATAGCTATGGCCACGGGTATGGGGTATATGATCTTGTTTCCGAACCCGTTGATGAACCCGTATATTATAACCATGGCGGCGTAACTGCCACGTACGCTGAAGTAATTCAACGCTGTTGTCGCACTGAAAACAACCATACATTCAAAATGTCTTAAACGCTGGCATGAATTACGTATTACCAACAGATAGAAATTGTATATTGACAACTCATTTTCAGAATTTTATATTTTACTAGTTTACGGTTGATTATTAGAAGTTACTATGCGTTTTTGAAAGTGAATGGTTTAAGATATATGATTTATTCTTTGTTATTCAATGTTTGTCTTCATATAATTATTCAAATGGAAAATTATTACGACAACGTGATTGCAATTATGATACTGATTCTGTACGTGTGAAATTGATAGACATTCTGAAATATATTTCATTTAGGTATTAAAATTGTTTCCAGATAAACGTATAAAATGTATGTCGTACAAATTTATCTTGCTGACAGTTTGAATATAAATTAATTGCATGTTATTATGATTCAATTTGAGAGTACCTCAAATGCAGAATTTATCTTGGATACATTAAAAATGCTTGTACATATTGGCAACAATGTTTGATTTAGGATACATGCAGCTGAATTTTCACAATCTTTAGGGCTTGATTTTATATTTTTGCAAATATATGTTACTTGGAACAATCTGCATACTGATAAGGTATTTGGTTTGACAAGAACAATTCTTACCAGAACACTACGATTCCTAATATCAAGGAGATACGGGGCCCAAACCTATTGACCATCAGTCCGGACATTGACACGCCGATGGCGCCTCCGAACAAAGTGGCGGTCATAAGCCATAGCGAGTCTTCGTTGCGTAGTTCCGTTTCCGCTGTGCGATTGCGGTAGTAGGAAACAAAGTATGGCGAGAAATTTCCTGAAATACGAAATAGAAATTATACGATGATGGGCTTTTTTTACATCTTTGTTTTTTCTATGTTCATATTGTAATCAACCAACGGTCACCAAAATTATCAAGTTGAGCGATACTATTGACGTTTGCTCCTTGTATTATCTGGCATTTCTATTCGCGTCTTCGCATAGTATAATGGCGAAGCCGGAATTACCGTCCTCCTGTACGTGTGCATTTCTATAGCTAGATGCACACCATTCAAATTTCAATTTAACAATAAAACATTTTCAAATATGTAAAACATTTCTTAGACATCAATGTTCTAATAGTATACCGGACTGCAGAATAATCATGCTAAGTAGTACCAAAACAGGAAAATATCTTATTGTGATATATTATGTCTTAAAGTGAAAAAATACTTATTTTAATGTAGAAAAGATCATTTTATTTCAAATTACATGGGTATTTATATTATTTAGCCTTCTCACAAAAGATATAATCGGAAATAGAAGCCACATCTTAATCTAGAGGTTTTTTGCTGAATCAAACATATATAGTACAAGAAAGCATAATATTCTTAAAAGCAAAACAGATCATAAGGCTTAAAGTGTATGTAATGTTAACACTTGAAATGAAATTACCGTATGCGGTCGCATTTGTTTTTGTTAATTTTCAATCTATTCTTATTCAATATATAATGGTGTTAAAAACATACTATGAAAACATTCATAGTAGCATGTTTGTTGTACTACAGCTTATACCTCTATCTTAATGAGATCTTGTTGATAATAAATGATGACTGTATTGTATTCTTTTTGTGTATTCCATTTTGATATTACAATTAAAGTGTATACACTGCATATGAAGCATGCCAAATCCTAAATGTACCATGATTTTAATACTTGATTTAGGATAACAAAACCCTGCTTTACATAGTCTGTTGCCATCGGAATTATTGATTACGTTTCACCCTTCTTGAAGCTGTGGCGCTTTTGCATAATATGTCCATTATTATAAATAGTTGATTCAAGTTTGGAAAGCAACATTTTTGAATATTTCAATTTTATAAACATGGCATGTAAAACAACAAACAGATTATTAACAAAAAGGAATATTTGTATTCTAATAACAATCGTAAAAAGGGTTAAAGTATGCATATATGACAAAATTAATAATGTGTTCGTAACATGAACATCTTAGCAATCTTATGCATGTACCAGGTTTTCAGGTAAAGCATCTGCATTTATTTTGCAGCTTAAAATTTATGCATGTTCGTTTACAAACACGTTTATGACATATATGAATCAGAGCTCACCACTTATTTTACATATATCTGTGTATATATTGTGACCACTTGGGCGATCCATATATGTTTAAACAAGCTCACCTAATGTGTACGTGGCTCCGATTGACAGATGCATAATCACTCCGCCAACAATCGTTAACAATCCAGCAATATTTCTTGACCTTAGAGGCAACTTCATCTTCTTGTTTGTTAAATGACTTGTTGTTCATTAAACTAAGTGCGACCTGCCTGTATGACTTGTGAGTACTCAAAGCTCAACGCGACGTTCGTGTTTGTTCGCTTTAAAAGTGGGTCATGTCTCTGTGAATTCATACATGGGCTATATTTTTTATATCTTATATAATTGATAAAATGCATGTTAAAGGGGTTGAATGACAATTTTAAGTTTGTGTTGTAAAGCTTTATAACAATACCCATAGAAAAACGAATGATTGGGCAAAGGTTTTCACGCACACATTCGATTTATCCGATGTTACTTTATCTTAGAATGCTAGAAACACAATTTAAAATAAATTATATTTTATGAAAGAGTTTTTGTAAATTTAACTACGATCCTTTGAGTGTTATTTTTATTATTCGAGTCTTGCGTTTAATTATGCACTTAATGTGAGGCAAGTGTAGTAATCTGACCGGTTTTAACACCGACTCCTATGCGCTGCATTGGAAGTCCCAGTAGCGTTGAGCCCACCTGTTATCGTGTTGATATTGTATGTTGAAATGTTTGAACCTATCTCTTTAAGATAGATTTATCGAAAGCCGAAGGCTTCTTGGAACGCTTTCAAGTCCGTTTCCTAGTTAGAGCCATTATTAGTTTATTAAGGTAAAAAACCAAACAACACTCTCAAAGGGGGGAGGAACCATTGATTTCCTGGTCGCTAGACGGAAACCCTATCCAAATACGTCACGGCACCCTTTAATGTGATTAATGTTTAATGTGAGGTTGTTTGTTTCGTGCTGTATTGCACTGTGAAAACTTGACTTCAATAAACGATTACTAGAAACTTACAATAACGTCTCTTATGATAATGCGTCCGCGCTCTTTGATATATGAAAATGGTATTCAAGCGAAGAGTTACTTTTCACTATCAATTAACCAGACTAGTGAACGATAATTTCAATAACTATCATATTAAATCATTTAGTTAGGAGTGATGTTTGTATTAAAATTGTTGGCAAATAATATCAGTGATTTTAAACGATCTGTTTTACATGAGAATGCCCCTCTAATGTTCAAATGCGTCTATCAGATGCCCTGTTTATATGTCACATATTTATAGCACTATAATCACAATCATAAGCTGTGCAACGTAGGTATTTTAGGGGTAAAATTTATTACAACATATAAGGCAAGATTTGAATCTCTCGTATTATAACTAGATTTCAAAGAGTTTAATATTTCGTCTGGCTCATTATAATTGCATTTGTAAACATTATATAACCAAATAAACAATAATGAAACGCATGCCAAAGTAAAACAGAATACTAGTTTCCCATAAGTGTGTAATACAAACTGAACGGAAACCATACACACAGCTGATGCGATAATATATATCATAATTGATATGACGTTATCTCCATGACATTTTGAGGTTGTAATATATTGTATTATGCCCTGATGAGCTGTGCGAAACGCGTTGGCTATATCAATATATATTTAAAATCCCAGACACGTGTTTTTACTTTTATTATATATATATATAAATATAAAAATCACCATTATATTCAATAAAGAATGTCATAATGTGTTGTAAAATGGTTCTTCCACCATAAAATACCGTTTAACAAAAAAATATTTCATTAAAAATGTTTAAAATATGCAAAAAATACGATTTTTCGCGTCATGAAAGTTACTTCTTTCACGAAATGCTCAAATTGTTTTTACTATTTTTAAGTTAATATCGACTCAATTTTGATGCGGTAAACGGCAATTAGATGTAAAGTATATACTTCGTTCGATGGAATATCTTTTAATTATCAGCTTACCTTCTTTTGTCGATTTTTTCTTTCATTTCTGGACTCGCCAAAAAGTTTGCGACCATGTTTTTGACAGAAGGATACGGTGCTCTTGTCAGAAGTACAAAATGTATACAATTTCGACGGTGAGCGGAAAAGTTGTGCTATTCGCCATATCATTGTGAGTATTCTCTATGTACCTGCCCGGCCATGACTCGGCGTGTACTCTACGATCACTGAGTGCATAATCTTAACAAATCAAGATGGTTAAAGCTTTGGTTACCGACCTAGATATTAACGGTTTGATTTAAAATACATACTGATCTAGCTGTCTATGCCTGATTCAACTTAAGCGATTTATTTCTATATATAACTGTGTTAAAAAGTGTACATCTTCATCTTTTTGGGTCGTTGAAATTTGACCATGTTTCAAGACCATTAACTTTCGAAATCAAAGCACTGAATACGCTGAAGTTGTTCGCTTTGGCATAATCGTTGATGTGTGTGCACTGTTTATCCTTTATATTTATGTTATAACACATATCTCTTTTTTGACGTTCTGAAATCATTAAAAATATGATAAAAATGGTATAATAAGAATCAGTAAATATTACATAAAATTTGCATTGTGCTAAAATATACCGTTTACACATCGCCATGTGTTTTAAAAAGACCCGCGTCATGCGAAAATGCACCCGTCATAGCTATAACCCACCCAGCCTGCGCATCTCTCAGTCAGGTCAGGAGACACAAAATGAGACCATAAAAATACGAGTGATTTGAAAGCGAACAGCATCGCCTATTGCAAGATTACGCAATGCACAGGCTGGGCTTGAGCTACGCTGGCCGAAACGTCATAAGACCAATTTTCGTATGACGCAGCTATTAATGTGTAATTTGAATGTTTTCAAAGAAATATGCGTGTTAAATATTAAAAAACGATAAATTTCGAAGGTGGAGAAATAAACTCATTATACGCCATGTGAGGACACATATGATGTGAACTCCCTTAGTATAATTTGTATCTACTAACATTGATGTGTGGTTTGACTATCATAACACACAGTTCATGCGGTAAATATGCGACTAACAATTTAACACACACACACACACACACACACACACACTCAATAGTTAAACTTAAGTTTTCTATTTAATTATTTAGAACCGTACATTTTTAACTTTATTTCAAAGTCAGCATTTTCGCAACTCATGTTCAACGTTATATCAATTGAGAACTGAGAATATAAACAAGCTTAACCGTATGCTAGTGCGTTGTTATCACCCGTGCAATTGAGAATACATAAGATATCGCCGGTACCTGTTGAGAACAAAGAACGTTCCCTCTAGATATAACACTCTACTTGTTGATTAGCAGCATTGTTATTTTCCCGCTTCTATAAATAGCCTTAGATTATGAATGACCTGTGCTGAGCAAAAAAAAACACTTGAAAAAGACGCAGAAGATAGTGGAATATTTTAACCATTCATAAACTTTCTCTTCCGCGACACGTATATTTTAAACATTGTTTACTAATTCTTTTCTATATGTACGCTCCGTTCCAAATATAGTCCATTTAACACGATTTTCACATTATGTTTCCATTTGTGAATGAATATAGTTAAGAACTCAAACCTCTGGCATGCATAATACAACTCTTTCTCGGCGCCAATGTGGCATTACGGCAGTTATCAGGTTAATCGTAGTTAAGAAAAAAATGACTTGAAACGCGTGGTATTATTCTTAGTTGTTCGCAAGCGAACACCTAAAAATGAAGATAACATGCCTTAAAGGCTATCAATTTTTTCATAGCTAAGCAACCGTACGTTGGAATACAATTTATCCTCGACCGTTTTAAACCAGTAGTCGTTGTTCTAAGTTTTATCAGATTTTTTGCACATTCTGCAAAAACATGTATGTTGTCTACTGCCTTACGAAATATTGATAGATACAAATGTGCATGTAATTATGCACACGAACAATAAATCACTTTGTACTAATACAATACTTAATTATTCAGTCTGGAAGTGTGTTGTGAGTACATCTGGAGAGAGGATATATATCGTCAACCAAGAACATCATAAGCTAATCACACTGAGCAGGGATGGGACCGTTCTCCACACATTTACGGACCCTGAACTAGAAAGACCTTGGGCGGTACACGCAACACCTTCAGGGCAGCTTCTGGTAGTTGGTATTAAATTTGTCCTTCAGGTCGACAGCGAAGGAAACTAAGGAAACTTGCCACACTTGCTACATGAAGTGGTGGAGCAAAACAACCATTGTCCGTTTTCTACAACAGCGTCAAGAGAGCTTTATCCTGATAGGTCAATATAATTACAGCAAATTGCTTGAGCGGAAAGTTGAGTTAATGAAAGAACCTTGTTGAATGCCTAAAATGATAACAATGAAGAGTTATCTCGCAACATATTGTTTTCCTATATAAACAGTTATGTTACAAAATGTCATCCAAAACGTACTGAACATAGAGAGCGTAGTATAATGCTCATCTTAGATAATATTCACCCTGATAACTGTCGAGGTTTCAAACTGAATTTAAGTCATGGTTTGACTCATCTGTGTTAAATATTCATGAAACTAATTTAACCTGTAAACAAACTTGAAATAGATGTTATCAAAAATCAATAGTTCTCAAACTTTACCATGTTTTATCGAGGCAAATGTTTAGGCTCGTCCCGAAAAATTTTCTTTTGAAAAGACGATAAAACTTTTGCCAAGTTTTTATTCAATGTTCATATAATGTCAACAAACTATTACTATTTCACAAATTGAACTGATTATTTCTTTCTCGTCGCCATGTTTTGTTATACAATTAGTAACCTCATTTAATTAGTAATACGTCTATTTAAATGACACACGGTCATAAAAACGGCAAAACATTTCATGGTTTAATTGGCTGAAGTTTATACTTACTCGAAGATGATACGGCATGGTCAACAAAATATTAAGTCGAAATAACAGCTGCTATCATGTTCAGCATGCATACGTTTATGTAGTTATGATCGCTTGTATTACATTAAAAGGAGGTGTTTAAAGTTTGGTAAAATGACGATTTTCAAAATTCTTGTCACAGATTCAAAAAGATATACAGCATGTTTAAACAAGCCAAGTAACAACCCTGACAAAGATAAATGTTCAAATTATCGGTTGTTTACATGATTACCATCATTCGAAACTGTCAAGTAATAAAGCATGTTAAACGCTCTTTTATACACTTTTAAAAATACATGAAGAAGTAACATAACGTCAATGTTTCGCCCTATACATTAAGCCTGTGTTGCACAACGGAAGCGCCTTCCATTTTGCTTCAATGGTCACGGGTTCAAATACCGTATAAGGTAACTTTTTTCTTGTCTTTATAGTTAGTTAAGAATGTTATAAATATCAATTTGTAAGAAAACCGATTTGATGACATTAAAAATATACAAAAATCTGTGAACATGTCCATTTACACTAGTATTCAGTCATATGCACAATTATTTATTTATTTTTTGTGCAAATTTTTTTTCCGTAGAATATTACATACATATGTAGAAAATACAGTACATACATACAAAGCTTCTCAGATAGTATTGTACAGCTACTTGATAGGTATATACACATTACTGGCGTATATTCAACATACATTCATATACAAATCTAGTTGTGTTATACTAGAAGTAGTTTACAACAGCAAAAAACACAAACAACAACACAAACAAGCTTGTAACATACAACATTACTTAATGTTGATTATATGTATGTATATTATTTATAATAAAAAGTATTGCACATTAGAAAATTTATTTGTAAGTGCTGAATTGTATTATATAAGAATATTGATAATGCAGAGTTTAGTACAAAACTTGCAGGATAAATATTTTTATTATATTATCAGTTATTTAACTATTTGTAATGTCGTTATATGAGATGTCAGTAAATATTTTGATGACATTAAAAATATACAAAAATCTGTGAACATGTCCATTTACACTAGTATTCAGTCATATGCACAATTATTTATTTATTTTTTGTGCAAATTTTTTTTCCGTAGAATATTACATACATATGTAGAAAATACAGTACATACATACAAAGCTTCTCAGATAGTATTGTACAGCTACTTGATAGGTATATACATATTACTGGCGTATATTCAACATACATTCATATACAAATCTAGTTGTGTTATACTAGAAGTAGTTTACAACAGCAAAAAACACAAACAACAACACAAACAAGCTTGTAACATACAACATTACTTAATGTTGATTATATGTATGTATATTATTTATAATAAAAAGTATTGCACATTAGAAAATTTATTTGTAAGTGCTGAATTGTATTATATAAGAATATTGATAATGCAGAGTTTAGTACAAAACTTGCAGGATAAATATTTTTATTATATTATCAGTTATTTAACTATTTGTAATGTCGTTATATGAGATGTCAGTAAATATTTTGACAAGGGACCAGATTCTTAATTCTTCTTCTGATTTAATTGTATTTTTGTTAATTTCAAAAGCGTGCTTCATAACATTTACGAGTCCATACTTTGAAGGGATTCTGTTTTTTCTCTGACAATGAAAAATATATCGTTTAAACTCTAGGCGTACTATGTTTAAATCGTTCATTTTTGGATTAATAATCCCAAGGACTAGATTCTGACATGTAATATGAATAGGTATGCTTGGTCTACTTTTACGAATAATCTCAGCAACAAATTTAATAATGTCTTGGGTGAATGGACAGTACCAGAACAAGTGCGTTATATTTTCAACTTCAGTGTTACAAAAAGTACATAGATTATTTGCTACAATTTTCATTTTGTACATAAGGGATTTTGTCCCCAATATTCTGTGGACTATTCTGCATTGGAGCCATCTGACATATACTTCCTTAGTTAGACTGAATACGAGTGGATGTACTTTTTTTCCATCCAAAATTAAACAATTCTGTGTTCCATTTTGTATTACACGTTGGAATCTCATTGTTTTGAATTAATATTTTATAAATATGATTGTCTTCTTTTGGGCTGGTTATTATTTTTTTTATGTAAGTTTGTAATATAGGTCCTTGAGTTTTTTTTTGTTAAAATGTTGCAGGTCTTCAAATTTGTCAATATATTTCTTTATTGTATTTTTTAATCCTTGGTACAGCAAGAAATTTACATTTGTTCCAACCTGTGTATCCAAAGATTCTTTGGGAATAAAGTTTCTTTCTATCATAATATCTCTTACAAATCGGATGCCTCTTTCATATAGACATTTAATATAGATATAACTTTTGGTTATTGTAAAATTATGATTATAAAATAGAGGCATATCCAGAATATCATCACTATCTATTATTGGCAGTTTTTCAACGTACAATATATAGTTTTTCAAAACATCTAGCCAAAATTTATTTTTCAGGTGTAGACATATTTTTTCGGCATACATTTTACCAGTGTTGAATATTATCTTAAAATCTATTAACGATTTTGCCAATGAATAGCTATTTCCTTTTCCTGACATTATTCTCTTAAACTATGTTATGTTCATATATTTTTCATATTTAACCCATCTTCGTTATACTCATTAACAATCACTGTTTTTTTATTTTTGCTTGGCCCTGCCCAAATGTTATCATAAAAGTGCTGTTCTATTGTTTTCATGGTGTCTTTGCTTGGTGATGGCAGTGATACAAATAAATGAGTAAGTAAAGGTAGAAACAATGATTTGACAATGGTTATCTTTCCTAGGGGAGTAATATTTCTGCGATTCCAATGAGTTATTGAACTTTTAATACTTTCTATTTTATTATCAAAATTTTTCATGATCATGCTGTCTAAATAAATATCAAACATTATTCTAAGAAGTTTAAAGGTAGTATCTCCCCATGTAAGTTTGTATTTAGTTTTTATTGATCTGGTACTATATTTCATAGAACCTATCCAAATTAAATTATTTTTTTCGTAGTTTATGTTAAGTCCAGAGTATTTTGAAAATTCATGAAGCATGTCTAGTGTACAATTAAGAGATGATTCTGATCCGTCTAGAACTAAAGATGTATCATCAGCAAATTGAGATATTTTATATTCTATGTCATTTATAGCTATACCTTTTATTTTTTTGTTATCTCTTATTTTAATGGTAAGAATTTCTGCACAGATAATAAAAATGTAAGCACTGATAGGGTCACCTTGACGGCATCCCCTCTCTATACAGAAAGTATTTGACAAGAAGCCATTTATTTGTATGGAGGCCATGGTATTATGCAAGAACATAGATATCCATTTTTGAAGCATTGGTCCGAAATTTAAAAAACTAATAGTTGTTTCGATAAACTGAAAAGACAGAGTATCAAACGCTTTTTCAAAATCATTTGTCATTAGTAATCCAGGTAAATTATTATCTTCAGCACATTTCAAATTATCATAAATAAATCTAGTGTTTCCACCAATGAATCGACCTTTAATGAAACCTGTTTGATTTTTAGAGATTAAAATGTCAAGTACTGTTTTTAATCTATTTGAAATGGAACTTGATGCTAGTTTGTAAACAACATTTAATAATGTAAGCGGTCGAAAAATTTTCAGATAACATCGCGGCTTGTTTTCTTTTGGATTGCAAGTTATAATTCCATGTTTTTGTGTAATAGACAACTAATTTTTAATAAAGGCGTAATTAAGACTTTTCACTACGAAATGGCATAATTTATTCCAAAATACTTTAAATAACTCAGCTGTGAATCCATCAGAACCTTGACTTTTGTCATGTTTCATATTTTTGAGTGGATACTTCTTCAATATTAAGCAGCCCTTCTATTGAGTCATATTGAACTTTATTCGAGTTTGGTATATTAATATTTTCTAAATCAGTTTTTATATCGTATTTAATTTCGTTTTCATTTTTATTGTATAAGGTTTTATAGAATGAAACAGCTTCTTTTAAAATATCATTTTATTCTGTTAATCTAGCACAATTTTCTTATTCAATAAAAGGTATCGACTTGTTTGTGTAATGATTTGTTTCTAGCGAGCAAAAGTATTTAGATGGTTTTTCTCCATCTTCTATCCATTTAGCTCTGGAACGAATAAGAGAGACTTTAAGTTTATTTTCCCTAACATTTTCTAATTCATTTTGTAGTTCTCGAAGTTGTTCAGAATTAGCTTCATTTAATGATTGTTGAAGTAAATTTATTTTCTTAATTAACGTAGATTCATGGTTTGTGTTCTGTTTAGCTTTATGTGATGAGAATGAAATAGTTTTACCTTTAATTTCCATAAGTAGTGTTTCTAGAAATAATTGATCGTTGATAACAAATTGCATGTCACTGTTGGGAATATTTTCTATGTTTTCTAAGTTGTAAATAGACTTGAACTCAGAAGTCAGTGCTTTGGGTCCATTATGTGCCATATGGTTTATTGAGTAAACATAACACTTGCACTTCTTTGTTTTAGAGCCTACCGCACCGCCCAGTGGACGGATGTATCCAGATTTAGATGAATTAAGGAGAAGGCGAGCGGACCGTTACACATAGAATCGAGGGACACATGATCCTCATCTGACGCCGTTATATACAATGTGTGCACTGTGAAAACGTGGCTTAATGCACATGCGTAAAGGGTCGTCACTAATTTAATATAGTTCAGATGAAAAGTATAGTGATTACCCTGTGTAGACTGCACCAGCTAATTCAGGAGGGCACTTCAAGCAAATTCATAACGCACAGTTTTACCTAATCTAGGCTCATGTGGAGTGTAAGTATTCATCCGCAAATGTATTTTAACCCTTTCCAGCTCAGAAGCAAAGTGAATATTGGCTATGTGCAAATAGCATAAAACAAGACCAGCCTGCGAGTAACTCTAAATCGGTTTAGGTTTTATGCTTTTTGCTGCTCACCATTATCTTAGGGTTGGAAATGATGCCTTTCAAACTTGAATATATAAAGAAATGCGTCAAAGTGCGTTTCTGAGTGGTAAAGGTTTAAGAGGGGGTATGTATTGAGTCACGCTGCCGGTCAGTCAGTTGGTCCGTCCTCCAGCGTTAAATGTTAAACGTTTGTGAAGCAAACTACATTCAATTGATTTTCAAGCGTTTACATTGAAACTTTCAATAGTTCATCACTATAAAGTGTGGACTTGCAAGAAACAAATGTTCACCGACAATGATACACGCATTCCATTAGATAGGTCGCCTTTGCGTATTTGATATGGTGTCCGCCTAGCGAGGGTATTTGTAACAGTTGTGTTAAAGTGCTAGTTTTTATTACAATTATTACCCTGTGTTTGTTTTTCAGTAGTGAAATAATTATGCACGTACTTTGTATAGTTTATGTAAGTTGAAAGAATCTTTGGAATCCCGGTCCGGCTACACAACTTGTGAGGGGACTGGTCACGAAATCCTTAACTAGGGCAGTTGTCAGTTAATGAGCTTTAGTATGGGCATTCATTACGGGTAAAACAGCTAAGAGAAAGTGTAAGTTGATTAACCCTTTACCACTTAGATAGGTATTTTGGCGCATTTGTAGACCCTTACAAAGTAAAATTTTATTGCAGACCTTTCTTACTAGATTCAAGCTTAAAATGCTTCATTTCCAACCCTTAGATACTGATGAGCAGCAAACAGAATAACGCCTGAACAGACTGAGAGACACTCGAAGGCTGTTCAGGTTTTATGCTGTTTGCACATATTATCACTTTGCTTCTGAGCGGGAAAGGGTTTACTAACCTCCGTGATACGACTGAAGTATATGTATGCTGACAAGATGTCCACTGGGCGCATCTGTGTGAATTGAACGCAGCATCATGCTTATAGTATAGTTTATAGTGTTCTGGAATAATTCGAGTTGAGTTGTGAGTTAGACTTCGTTTTCACAAAGCAACGCTGGCATCCATTCCCCACAAGCGACATATAACATAAACATGATTGAATGCTTTTATTACAAACACAATAGTTTACTTTATGCCCTTAAAAATGTATTTAAAGTATTATCGTTTGACTTGCGCTTTGATTTTTAGTTTAAATTTGTCTTATCCAGTGTACTGATATTTTTAAACGAAGCTGCTGTTGAACAATTTAACCCTTTACCACATAGAAACGTATTTTGACGCATGTGTAGTCCCTTAGAAAGTTAAATTTAATTAAAGACAGTTCTTCCTATATTTAACTTTTAAAGGCTCTAATTCCAACCCTCAGATACTGATGAGCAGCAAACAGCATAAACCCTAAACAGACTGCGAGTTACTCGCAGGCTGTTCTGGTTTTTTGCTGTTTGCACATAGCCATTTTCACTTGGCTTATGAGTGGTAAGGGGTAATTGTATTTCATTTCATTAATGAAATGATGTGTGATGTGTATTCGGTGTTACTTCTGTGATCGAATTCATTTGATTATTTGATAAGAATACATACCTGTTGAAGTATTGCCTATCATTTAGGTTTGCATAAAAAGTGGGTGTAATGGCTTGTTGATACACTTGTTTAATTTACCCTATTGGATTATGTCTTCTTTAGCAATCCGGGTCCATTCCTTTTTGAATCGTGATTTACCATGGTTCTGTTTATGTAATGAAGCAACAATATATTTTAGCGAATTAAATCCGTGTTTTGAATATAAATATTATATTGAACAAACTTTACAATTATATTATACATTTAAATCATTTTCCAGCAAAATATTTTATTTATTTCAAAACCGATAATTCATTCGTTGTATTATTGTGTATCGCTTAAATGCCATGTTCTGAATTACGAGACTATCGTTTATCTTGACATGTTTGAAAAGCTTACATATTATTCTCTCCTTTTTGGTTGAATATAAAATGATAAAACATTCGGTGTTTAAAAGTATGTATGTTTTTTTATTTATTTTTTTATTTGGCAAAGATTGTTTAATCACGTTTTTATGTAATGACGTTGCACTAAGTAATGCGTTTTATTCTCTTGTTGTTTATATGAAAGACCTATAGTATTCTAGGTCTTTGTATATATGAAAACAAAGTTAATTGCAATGTCATTTTTTGTTTTCCAATTTCGGACCAGGTAGGAAAGGCAAGTCTCGAAGAGCAGGATACATAATTTTTTATTAAGATACATGTTTTAGTAACTCCAAATAACACCAACAACCATTTATGTTTACGCAAAGTCATATATACTCATCCTAATACATTTAAGAATGTAATTTAAGTTTTTTGCATGGGTAAATATTGAGTCAAAAGTTAACGTAAAATAACAACACTAAACATATGTGTTAATACATACATATGTATATAAATACACTTGAACCATATTAATTATTTGTGTTGTCTTGATGACTAAAGCAAGCAGTGATGTTTTTCGACTAAATACATAAACTTTATCAATTGGCATGTGTAAAGCATATACATGTTTCAACCATACATCTCAAAAAAAGTTTTAAACATGTACACATTTACAAGGAAAATGTCGATTACATTAACAACCGATTTAATTAATCACATATATTTGGTTATGTTTATGGTAAGTTATGTCAGAGTAAATGTTCATTTTAAAAACACTAAATTCTAACTTCAGACTGATGTATTGACAGATATGGGCAAGTTGCCTATTATTACAAGTAAACAAGGTTGATAGTCAATATGTTTTCGAAATGTCTTTTGTATTGAATGCAATAAGGAAAGAAAAGACGCGGACACAAATTGTGTACACATGTAAAGCGAAGTTATTTGTTTCCTGAACGGATAAGCAACTTACATTTAAAATATGTTGCCGGTCGTTTTTCAAAGGCGTTACATTGCTTACATTTAGTTTGCTTACACACGTGATTAAATGTCGAAATCACCAAAATTGAATGTCATATAATCCTTTCGAAATATATATCAAGTGCACACATTTAGTAACTTATTTTAATAATAAAGCTGTAAAGGAATCCAGTAATGGTGTATACAGTTTGTACAATACAGCTTATTACAACGCGAAAATGTGCGAGTATATGTGAAATGACAAAACGACACTATATGTACAATACATATCGTGAATACATTGCACATTATATGTTTGTCAAGACAAATGCGTAATAAAGTCACACATGTATTCTTGGGCTAAGCGTGATGTAAGGCTAGTCATCAAACCGGTTTAAACTCTCGATGTTTCGTATTAGCCGTGCCAATGCCTTTATCCCAGCTTGAATCATTAAACCAGCGTTTTATTTCATTACTTGTTTTAATTTCCCATGTCGTATTATAATACTAGCTGATGGCTGAGAGACTTACTTGGAGTTTCAGTTCTGCTATATTTCGTATACACGATTTATTCAGATAAAAATTGGCATAAAATAATTCACGCATAAAGAAGTTGGTCTAAAAGCAATACGAACATGACCATTAGTCCCAAATTAATCATAAAATATAAACGTATACATAAACATCACTTTATAAGCATATCAATACAAGCTGATTGGATAATACATTAGAAAAATAAGTTCATTTAAATTACATTTCAAATACTCGTTTTATTAATACTTAAATATACATATCAGCAATCTAACCGGAACTCTGTGAGGAATAATGATATGAAAATAATAACAGTATCGGCTCTTCTTGTTGAAAAGATTTTAAAACCCAGCATCATGTTATATACATCCATATCATCGAAAGGCTTCGCGAAAAGAAGCCGTTATACATTCAAACATTTCGTAGCTTGCAATAAGCTCATTATTAATAGTTAAAATAAATGAAAACTAGTTTTAAAGGACCTGTTGAAAAACTTTTGTATTTCTAGATTTGGTGGTCCGTGCCGTATCAACTGCGAGTAAGTCGTAACTTGAGTCAATTCAGTCATGTAATGGTTTGACGTTCTGTTACCGTGTGTTAATTAAACAGACATATTACTGATATAATGAGGTTACTTATTACATGCATACAACAAAACATGGCGACGAGAAAGAATTAATCAGTTCAATTTTTGAAATACTAATATTGTTTTAACATAAGCTCAACATTGAATAAAAACTTTGCAAATGGAACCTATGTATCTTTTTATATGGCTCGCACAAGAAGAACACTTCATAATTTTCGGGACGACACAGTTTCCTCGATTAATAGAGTAAAGTTTGAGTACTAGTGATTTTTCGATAAGATCTATTTCAAGTTTGTTAACGGGTTATACTTGTTTCAGGAATATTTTACACGCAAGAGTCAAAACATGACGTAGATTCGGTCTGAAACCGCGACAGTTATCAGGGTGAATACAATCTAAGTTGAGCATTATACTACGCGCCTATGTTCAGTACGTTTTGAATGACATTTGGCAACATAGCTGTTTATATAGGTAAGCAATATGTTGCAGGATAACTCGTCATTGTTATCTTTGTTTAGGCATTCAACAAGGTACTTTCATTAAGTCAACTTTTAGCTCTAGCAATTTGCTGTAATTATATTGACCTATAAGGATAGAGCTCTTTGCGCTGTTGTAAAAAACGGACTGTGGACGTTTTGCGCCGACACGTTCTGTAGCCAGTATGACAAGCGTCCTTTTTCCTTCGCTGTCGACCTGAAGGACAGAGTTAATACCAACAACAAGTAGCTGCCCAGAAGTTGTGGCATGTACAGCAATAGGACTCTCTAGTTCATTGACGGTAAAGGTGCAGAAAACTGTCCCATCCCTGCTCAGTGTGATCAGCCTGTGATGGTCTGGGTTTACAATATATGTCCTGTCTCCAGAAGGGCTCACGGCACACTTCCAGACTGAACAATCAAAGCTGGTGTTAGTACATAGTAATGTATTTTTTATCCATAATTGTATGCATATTTTATTTCAATCAATACTACGTAATGCAGTAGGAAAAATCATACTATGTTTTCAGTATCTGCTTGAACTTAGAAAATTATCAACCTAAAGTTGTTTCAACAACCTTAAAAGATGGCCATGCACACTTGTTAACAAAGCACATTTAGTAATAAATCCCTGCAAGTGTTGCATACATGGACAGTTAGACCGTTATACATTTCACATTGTATCTATTTATATAGATTAGTAACCAGAACTTTGCCTTCTTTGTGCTCTAAGATAATGAACTTAATAAAAGTGATTTTGGGAAATACACAGAGTCGAGAAAGGACATGATCAAATGAATTTATTAGAATTAACATCTATTTATGGGATTATCAATCTGATCCTAACCCGGGGCCTTCCGCTATCAAGGCGATTATTCTACGGAGTGATCTAGATAATCTGACAACACGGCGAATCACCAACGTACGTTATTTTGGTACCGTGATATTCATAACAACCAGTGGACCCATTCATGTAAATTCCGTTATTTATCCACATAATTACCTTTTAAACAATTTCCTTTGTCCTCATACAGTTTTCGCAGAAATGTCCCTCTCAGTGTGTAAATCATCAATGCAGTGCGTGTTGTCACATACAGATTGCCCCTATTGTGAGCAACACCGTGAAAAACGTGAGTCAGCCTTAGCGTCCTTGTTTTCACCAGCTTACTATTCTGTAGAGATATAAACTGAAGCTCGTGTCTGTTTGTATTATAGTCTTCTTGCGTTATCGCCACATCGCAGCAATTTATTTGGCAAATGTCATATATATACTCATACACATTACAGTGGCTAACCAGTTTGCTATCTTGATCGAACAACTTCACTCTAGTGTTTGCATTGTCTGCCACAAGAATACGACCATCAGGAAGACCACAGATCGCAACGATAGACCATGGTCCATTGTCATCTAGTACTTTTGCATTATGCAGCGTAATCCCCATGCATTTTCTAAAAAGCATGCCCATGCGTATTTTAATAAATATGTATGATTTTTTATTTTGTTAAAGATAATTAGGATTTATGAAATCGTTCACATATTATCATAATAAAAATAATGTTCATACATAATACATGCAAAGACAATAACTTAGATATAAGTAGAAGGGAGTTTTAAAACTATTTTAAATCAATTGATGATCCTTACTCTATATTTTATCAAGCTGATGAAGATGTTTTGTTTTATCAGGACCGGTACTTAAATGGCGAATTAGATATAATGTTTAGTGAGTTAAATGTGGCAATTACTGATCAAGAAATTATAAGTGCTTGTAAGCAGATACATAATGGTAAATCAGATGGACCTGTTTATTTGCTGAATGAGTTTTTAAATTTTGAATTAGTAATACAAGTTTCTTAAAAGTGGTGTGTACTTTGTTTAATAAAATCTTGTGGTGTGAGGGTTTTATTGTTTCGTTACATAAAAAAGGTGCTTAACAGAATGTGAATAAATACAGAGGGATAACATTATTCAGTACTTTTGGAAAATTATTACCGAAGGTCATTCACAATAGGCTTAATAATTGGGCTGAACACTTTCATGTCTACATGGAGGCATAGGAAAGATACCGGCAAAATATGGGATCTGTTGATAACATTTTTGTATAACATGGTGTCATTTATTATTTATTAAGTGAACACAACAGATTGTATCCTTTTTTTGTTAATTGCACCAAAGCGTTCGATTATTTGGTGAGAATTATCATCTGGTATATACTGTTTAAGTTAGGCGTTAGAGGAAAAAATGTTTGATATCATAAAATCTATGTATACATATGTGAAATCAATAATTAAATTTGATAACACAATAAGTAATGAAGATTTTTCATGTTTTAGGAGTTAGACAAGGAGAATCATTATCACGATTCCTATTTTCTACTTATGTCAATAACTTAGAAGAGCATTATATGTTAAATGGTTTTAAGGGAATAGATATTGGTATGCTGAACTTATTTTTGTTGTTATATGCATATGACATTGTAATTATGGCAGAAACTGAGGAAGAACTAATTAAAGGTTTATCTTTGTTAGAGAAATATTGTGATAGGTGAAAATTGACACAAATAAAGCAAAGTATATGGTGTTTAAAAAAGGGGGACAACTCAGAAGGGATATTAAATTTTTGTACCAAGCATTAGAAATTGTTAAAGGGGCCGTCCAACAGATAAAGCGTCGTATCGACGCGAAACGATATTTCGGGAAACAACGAGGATTGCTTATATAGCTATAAAATACATCTGCTCAAAACACGAGCGTGGATGGTTGAGTAGTCTAGGCGGGAGGCTTTTTACTCCAGGACTCCAGGAATCCAGGGGTCAGTGGTTCGAGCCGTGTTGAGGTTTACTTTTTTTCCTTCTTTTAAATTGTATTCTTGTGTTTTTTTTTACAGGAGATTTTTAGTTCAAATGTTTAAATTTATTAATATAAAGCAATTAAAGCATTTAATGACAAGCTTCAATGCATGCCAAAATCTGTTGGACGGCCCCTTTAAATCATTTACAAACTTAGGTTTTGTATTCACTACAGGAGGATCTTTTGAACATACCTTGGAAACACTTGCAGGTCAAGACTCAAAGGCCGTTTTTTGAAGCTTAACTCATATTTAATATATTATCCAACAAGTTCAATACATTCCAAATTAGAGTTGTTTCAGCAGCTTGTTTCACCAATTTTAAATTATGGGCCAGAAATATGGGGCTTAACTAAGTCAATGGCAATTGAAAAAATTCACTTAAATGTATGCAATAAACTACTAGGTGTGAACATTCAAACACAGAATAATTTTGTATTGGGGAACTTGGAAGAACATCCTTGATATCTAAAAGAGCAATTAATGTAATACGGTATTGGTTGAAATTATTCAGTTAGAAGACAATACGTATGCAAAGTGTATTCATAACCATATGTGTGAGAAGTAAATAAATAAACGAAATGCACATTCTTGGGCAAAATCTGTATGTAATCTGTTGCAGACCTTAGACTTTCGATTTGCATGGCTAAACCATTGTGTAGGTGATGAAAAGTGTCCAGATTAAATGTTACATTCATTCAAAATTATATGTCAGAACTAAATAATTATTCAAGAGCAATAAGTTAAAGGCAGTTATTTTCATTTGAATTGCAACCTTACTTAAAAAATGTTAGTATAAATAAGTTTAGATCTGATCTTTGTAGATTAAGGGTTTCAACCCATAGATTTGAAATCGAATAAGGCAGATGGCATAAACCTGAAGCTATAACTTTTCATGATAGAAAATGTTAACATTGCAATGTCCTTGAGGATGAATATCATTTTTTGTTAGAATGTTTCTTATATATTGATATTAGGCAATTGTATATGAATAAATATTATTGCAAAAGACCAAACATGATACATTTATTGAATTAATGCAATCGGATAATACAAGTACCCTCAGAAACTTAGCTATGCATGTACATAAAGCATTTAATCAACGGAACCTGTATAAATATTATTATGATTAATTGTATATTATTCATAAATCAAACTTCTCGCTCTCTTGTTGAGTCGTCTTTGTTGTTTTGATTATATCGTTATAGCAATACTTGCTTAATATATTCTAAATGCTGTAATCCAACCAAATTTGTCCTTAACCTTTGCATGTATTGATTATTATTATTTTAACAACTTAAGTAATTCAACACTGATCACATACCATGCCTTTATATAAGTTACTATGTTTTGATCATGTATACTCATGGACTGTTTGTCTATTGTTTTTATTGAATAAACTAAATTTATCAGGAGAGAAATTGTTTTCACCTGTTAATCTTTCATATAAGACAAATTTACTCTTATAAAAATCGCTAATATATTTGTTCAAACCATGCCTAATTAACAATATATATTTAAAAAGTATCATATTCAAATTAATATTAAATTGGATGGTATATGAGAATGAGAAAGTATGTCTACTTGTTTAATGCTATAATCATCAGCTTTAGCAATCTTTATTTTAAACATATTTATGGTAGCTCGATTGCATCAAAACCTTTAAGATCTGTTATACATTTACGAGTCGTTTGCTTGCGTAGGGCCAAAATGTGTATCTTCAAAGGTTATATAAAGAACGGTTGTGGAGATTGAACCCGATACGTGCCAGTCGCTTTGCGGACACCATATATTAACGGCCAAATACCAATAAATGTTTTCTTATATTAAATATAATAGCCTGGATGATGTAAACAACATTTTGAAACTCTTACAAATTTATTCTTTCGCTTTTTTTCTTTTTTTTATTAAAAATATTTAAATGTTAGTGTGCACAAACATATCCTGATATTACTTAATGTGTTACCATGAATTGCAGTAAAACAATTTTTTGTCCGTAAATTAGGTAGCACCTGTTTGCTTCAATTAGAAAAACAGCCAAAATGTTTATATGCGAAAATGTCCTGAAATACATTACTATGTACATATGGATTTTTTACGTAAAAACTCACAATCTTAACACATGTGGTAAAGAGATAGCCTACATACACATGACGTTCAAAGGATTTTTTGCCCATGGCTTCTGCTTCTGTTAAGACGATCCTTTGCTCTTACCACTCCTACGTTAAATATCACTTCGTTTCCACTCCTGCTTCTCTCATAAGATGGGAACAGTATATGATCGCTTTTAAAGCATTTGTCACAGAAGAATTTGACACATGATTTGCCACGAAATTGAACATAGGCAATCCTCACACCCTCTTCTCCGGTAGAACAGCAATACTCTATGACAACATTTAATTCCTTCGAGACTGACGAATCTGTCATGGCTGCCATTTTGATATGACTTCAGCTAAACAGGAGAATGAACTGTGTGTACAAACATACGATATGTATAGTGCGTTTACATCTAGGTTTCATGCACAACTATCCGTGGATTTTTCTTCCGTGTGTACTGTGTACAGAGATAAGGATTTAAACCTTCCATGAACTTCGTTTAACATCGCCTTATATCGCACATATCCGTCACTCCGATTTTTTCCGAGTATGCACGGAAAACCACATACATGCAGTAAAAATAAAAACAAAAGAGCGATTCAAATGCGCGACACATTTAATAAAATGCCCTCGTGGTGCAAATTAAGATCGTTAATTTTAAATATAAGAGGATCCCGGTTCAAATCTCGATGCATCAAACTTTTTTATTCTACGTTTAATATCTTTCTATTTTATTATTTTAGTCTCTTTATAATATAATAGACATGGTAAATAAATACATTAAATGTCATAAAAACAAAAAGGTGTGAACAAGTAATTCTGTTTTCCTAGTGAAAATTTTCCTTTTTTAATATTATGAATACGTGTTTCGAATATCAATGTTAAGGTGAGAAATCATTCCTGATCAGTGAAGATAACTCTAATAAAAAGGAGACAAAACTCTGTAAAATAGGGGATACAAATCTGTAAAACAGGGAAAATAACTCTGTAAAATAGGGGACAGAAGTCTGTAAAATAGTACGGGAGAAGTAAGTAAAAAACGGGAGGGAACTCTATAAATAATGATGGGAACTCTGTAAAATAGTGGAGATAAATATGTCAAATATGTATATACAGGCATTCTAAACAACCCGAGCATTTTTGTCCTTCAATAAAAGACGTGTGATAACGATTAACACCTGTTTGAACTTTGTGTTACATCGTCTTCAAGCGTACATATCTTCTATTGCTAAGGGTAGACGGTGGAAAGCAAAATTGTCTAAATATCCGTGTTGCAACATGTTTCTTGCCCGCCGTGTGCCAGAGTTTTTACCGTTTGAGAAAAATGTGTACACTTCACTAGCATCGACTACAGGAATACTGAAAGGTTTATTTGAACACGGCACCTGCAGACTTACATATCAACAAAGACGAATATCATTCTTTGGTTATTGTGCAATAATTATTTGCGGATCTAAAACATTCAAAGCACGCGCTACTCACAAACAGTTGTGCCGTAACATTTACCGTAATGTGATGATCGCAATTATATCAATGATGGGACCAAAGCTGCGCCGAAATACTAAAAACACATGCGAACACTGTCCTAGTTACCAAAGACTCCATTGTTTGCAGCCAAAACAATTGTTGACGTCACTTAATTGATCCAATATATGAATACCCAGTTACATCACGTGGTGTGTTGTTTTTCATACCACGACTTACAGTTTTAACAATATGTAATTATCGCTTGTGTTACCGGTGCATTTATAAACTCAGTCTGTTAACTTTGAACAATAGTTGTAGTTGTTCCAATTAAAGTTATATACGAATATAATTTTCACTAAATGTATCGATCCATTCAACAGTTAGTGCATTTCACACGAGCTTTGCTCCATTTTATTAAATTTATTAGAGACGTACGGATCATATTTATTATCAAAGCATTGGTCCTTTATGTATTTATTTTTAGATAGAGTATACAATTATACTATTTCTCTTGCAAAAACACATAGATACATAATACTGTAATAGTTATTGCAATTATA
This sequence comes from Dreissena polymorpha, assembly GCF_020536995.1. NCBI lineage: Eukaryota > Metazoa > Mollusca > Bivalvia > Myida > Dreissenidae > Dreissena > Dreissena polymorpha. Next base: position 76,905,623 of record NC_068360.1, on the reverse strand, counting down.
AAACTATGTTGGAGATTATGTGGTCATTTTGTATTAATTAATATGTGACACTCTCACGAAAAACGGTTTTATTTCGTGTATATTTAAATTGATCTTTTTTCAAAATGATATATTTGAAATTTACTAAAAACGTATGCTGTTATTGTTTATGTATTTTTTATGACGATGAGCTCTATATGCTAAGTAGTCTAAATAACTACTATATTCTGTTCTGTAAATATATGTTACTTTATTAGAGCAGAACTTATCGACCGAACAGCCGTAGCTGGCGATTATAGGCGGAGCTTCGTAGGTATAAGTACGTAGCATTTAACAGAACAACTAGGATACATATTCATTTTAAAACCGTGTTAGACTCGAAAATAATAATAATGTGTCTTGTTTGTTTTGTCGAACACGGACGGAAGTTGAGATGCCTAGTAGCAAAACAGTTGTGCATGGGTAAGCGATTGGTCCCCTATGGATCTCAGACGCAGGCCCTGTGTTATTCGACAACAATCCATAGACAAACAGGTATGATGTCTGCATTATGAAATATCTAATTTCATTGTAACTGCTTCTATTTCCTTTTACATTGTTACTGCATCCATATGTAAAATTATCATATTTGTGGACGCGGATTATGTTTCTAACACCTAGAAGAGTCTAACTTGTGATTGAAAGGGAATAAGGGAATTACCACATGCGACGTTTGCACTGGCTTTGCGTTTACTAGACTGCTTGAGAGATAGTGGACCGCGCTCTGCGTATACAAGACTGCTTGAGAGATAGTGGGCCGCGCTCAGCGTATACCAGACTGCTTGAGAGACAGTGGGCCGCGCTCTGCGTATACCAGACTGCTTGTGAGATAGTGGTCCGCGCTATAAGAGGGCCGCCAACTGGGAAAAGACAGGGCTTAATCCATGTATGTTAAGTGTCGTCCCAGATTAGCATGTTAAGTCTGCACAGGATAAGCAGAGACAACTCGTTCCGCTTGTATTTGATTTTCGTTCAAATGAGACTTCATACATGTATATAGTTAAAATTCCATAATAGCGGAAAGTGTCAAACATGATAAGTATGTGCGGGACTGCCAAAACGCGTTGCATGAAAATAAGTATTTTCGATGTGCTCAAAATCAGGTGTCGTTATTCAAAGTCGGGTGTCTTATGTTGTGATAATAGATGATATCTTCATTTTCGGATTAAAATTGTGTCTGCATAAAATTACGAAATAACGTCACACCTGCATTAACGAAGTAACAACACGCCCGCATTTACAAAAATAACATCGCGTCGTTGTTAACGAAACAAGATCATGCATTCCTTTTCGAAAATCATCACGCATGCATTTACAAAATTGCTACTAACCTACATTTACGAACTAAATTCATGTCTGACTTAAGAAAAACAATCCCTTTGTGCAAAAACTATTTTCCCATGTTCATAAGACGATTTATACACGGTTAAGTGACGTTATTTGTAAAGTATACCCATTATGTGTTCGTTTACTACTATTAAATGGCGAATATGATGAGGTAAGGATATACTTGGTAAGAGTAAACAACAGATTATTTATTTCATAACACGAACACATATACTGGTCTCCAAGATTTTATAGGTTTTAAGCCTCTCTATATAAACGTATCTTTATTAAAAACATGCATTATATGCACGTTTATAACCGTATAAAATCTCATTGGAGCATGTAAATTATTTCAACATTACTTAAATGATTTGAGGTTAAAGCTATGATTAATCTGAGACAGAGCTATGATTAATCTGAGACAGAGCTATGATTAATCTGAGACACTTAAGTATCAAATTACTTTCCGTACCAATGTCTAAAATAGATATTATCTCATCAGCTGCGTGTATGGTTTCCGTTGAGTTTGTATTACACACTTATGGGAAACTAGTATTCTTTTTTACTTTGTCATGCGTTTCATTATTGTGTATTTGGTTATATGATGTTTACAAATGCAATAATAATGAGCCAGACGAGATATCCGACTCTTTGAAATCTAGTTATAATGCGAGAGATTCAAATCTTGTCTTATATGTTGTACTAAATTTTACCCCTAAAATACCTACGTTGAACAACTTATGATGGTGATCATAGTGCTATAAATATGTGACATATTAACAGGACATCTTATAGACGCATTTGAACATTAGAGGGGCATTCCCATGTAAAACAGATCGTTTAAAATCACTGATATTATTTGCCAACAATTTTAATACAAACATCACCCCTACCTAAATTATTTAATATGATAGTTATTGAAATTATCGTTCACTAGTCTGGTTAATTGATAGTGAAATGTAACTCTTGGCTTGAATACCATTTTCATATATCAACAAGCGCGGATGCATTATCATGAGAGACGTTCTTGTAAGTTTCTAGTAATCGTTTATTGAAGTCAAGTTTACACAGTGCAATACAGCAAAAACAAACAACCTCACATTAAACATAAATCACATTAAAAGGTGCCGTGACGTATTTGAATAGGGTTTCCGTCTAGCGACCAGGAAATCAAGGGTTCCAACCCCCTTTGAGAGTGTTGTTTGGTTCTTTACCTTAATAAACTAATAATGGCTCTATCTAGGAAACGGACTTGAACGCGTTCCAAGAAGCCTTCGGCTTTCGATAAATCTATCTTAAAGATATAGGTTCAAACATTTCAAAATACAATATCAACACGATAACAGGTGGGCTCAACGCTACTGGGACTTCCAATGCAGCGCAAAGTAGTCTGTGTTAAAACCGGTCAGATTGCTACACTTGCCTCACATTTAGCGCATAATTAAACGCAAGACTCGAATAAAAATAAAAATAACACTCAAGGGATCGTAGTTAAATTTACAAAAACTCTTTCATAGAATATAATTTATTTTAAATTGTGTTTCTAGCATTCTAAGATAAAAGTAACATCGGATAAATCGAATTTGTGCGTGAATACCTTTGCCCAATCATTCGTTTTTCTATGAGTATTGTTATAAAGCTTTACAACACAGACTTAAAATTGTCATTCAACCCCTTTAACATGCATGATATCAATTATATAAGATATAAAAATATAGCATATGTATGTATTTATAGAGACATGACCCACTTTTTAGCGAACAAACACGAACGTCGCGTTGAGCTTTGGGTACTTACAAGTCATACAGGCAGGTCGCATTTAGTTTAATGAACAACAAGTCATTTAACAAACAAGAAGATGAAGTTGCCTCTTAGGTCAAGAAATATTGCCGGGTTGTTAACGATTGTTGGCGGAGTGTTTATGCATCTGTCAATCGGAGCCACGTACACATACGGTGAGCTTGTTTATACATATATGGATCACCCAAGTGGTCACAATATATACACAGTTATTTGTAAATTGAGTGGATAGCTCTGAATTTTATGTGTCATAAACGTGTTTGCAAACGAACATGTATGAATTTTAAGCTGGAAAATAAATGCAGATGCTTAACCTGAAAACCAGGTACATGCATAAGATTGCTAAGATGTTTATGTTACGAACACATTATTTATTTTGTCATAAATGCATAGTTTAACCCTTTTTACGATCGTTATAAGAACACAAATATTCCTTTTTGTTAATAATCGAATTGTGGTTTTTCATGCCATGTTGATATAATTGTGATCTTCAAATATGTTGCTTTTCAAACTTTAATCAACTATTTTTAATAATGGACATATTATGCAAAAGAGCCACAGCTTCAAGAAAGGTGGAACGTAATCAATAATCCCGATGGCAACAGACTATGTTAAGCAGGGTTTTGTTATCCTAAATCAAGTATTAAAATCATGGTACATTTTAGGATTTGGCAAGCTTCATATGCAGTGTATACACTTTAATTGTAATATCAAAATGGAATACACAACAAGAATACAATGCAATCATCATTTATTATAAACATGATCTCATTAAGATAGAGGTATATACCGTAGTACAACAAACATGCTTCTATGAATGTTTTTATAGTATGTTTTTAACACCATTATAAATATTGAATAAGAATAGATTGAAAATCAACAAAAACAAATGCGACCGCATACGGTAATTTCATTTCAAGAGTTAACATTACATACACTTTAAGTCTTATGATCTGTGTTGCTTTTAAGAATACTATGCTTTCTTGTACTATATGTGTTTGATTCAGCAAAACACCTCTTGATTAAGATGTGGCTTCTATTTCCGATTATATCTTTTGTGAGAAGGCTAAATAATATAAAAACCCTTGTAATTTGGAATAAAATGATCTTTTCTACATTAAAATAAGTATTTTTTCACTTTAAGACATAATATATCACAATAAGATATTTTCCTGTTTTGGTACTACTTAGCATGATTATTCTGCAGTCCGGCATACTTTTCGAACATTGATGTGTTAGAAATGTTTTACATATTTGAAAATGTTTTATTGTTAAATTAAAATTTAAATGGTGTGCATCTAGCTATAGAAATGCACACGTACAGGAGGACTTTAATTCCGGCTTCGCCATTATACTATGCGAAGACGCGAATAGAAATGCCAGATAATACAAGGAGCAAACGCCAATGGTATCGCTCAACTTGATAATATTGGTGACCGTTGGATGATAACAATATGAACATAGTAAAAACAAAGATGTAAAAAAGCCCATCATCGTATAATTTCTATTTCGTATTTCAGGAAATTTCTCGCCATACTTTGTTTCCTACTACCGCAATCGCACAGCGGAAACGGAACTACGCAACGAAGACTCGCTTTGGCTTATGACCGCCACATCGTTCGGAGGCGCAATCGGCATGTCAATGTCCGGACTGATGGTCGATAGGTTTGGGCCCCGTATCTCCTTGATATTAGGAATCGTAGTGTTCTGGTAAGAATTGTTATTGTCAAACCAAATACTTTATCATTATGCAGATTATTCCAAGTAACATATATTTGCACAAATATGAAAATCTTGCCCTAAAGATTGTGAAAATTCAGCTGCATGTATCCTAAATCAAACATTGTTGCCAATATGTACAAGCATTTTTAATGTATCCAAGATAAATTCTGCACTTGAGGTACTCTAAAATTGAATCATAATAACATGCAATTATTTTATATTCAAACTGTCAGCAAGATGAATTTGTACGACATACATTTGATACGTTTATCTGGAAACAATTTAGATACCTAAATGAAATATGTTTCAGAATGTCTATCAATTTCACGCGGACAAAATCAGTATCATATTTGCAATTACGTTGTCGAAATAATTTTCCATTTGAATAATTATATGAAGAAAAAAATTGAACAACAAAGAATAAATCATATATCTTAAACCATACACTTTCAAAAACGCATAGTAACTTGTAATACGCAACCATAAAATAGTAAAATATAAAATTCTGAAAATGGGTTGTCAATATACAATAATTGTATATTGACAACCCATTTTCAGAATTTCTATCTGTTGGTAATACGTAATTCGTGCCAGCGTTTAACACATTTTGAATTGTTGGTTGTTTTCAGTGCGACAACAGCATTGAACTACTTCAGCGTACGCGGCAGTTACGCAGCCATGGTTATCATATACGGGTTCATAAATGGGTTCGGAAACAGGATCATATACCCTATACCCGTGGCCATAGCTATGAAAGTAGACAACTTATTACATACCCCGCAGCATTTTCCCAGGGCATTTAAACAAAGCGGTGCCACAGTGCCTCAGTTTTCTAATTATGGGTGCGCCTGTGTCTGAATTTCCAAATCTGGATTGTCGATGTGCGTTTATATCCGAATTTGGGGTTACAACGTGCTTGAATTTCTAAACATTATCGTTTTGTGCTTGTTAAAGGTTAAAGTTTACATCCAATTTATAAAAAAATAAAAAAATGTATTTTTCCTGTGCCTTAACTAAGTCCTTGGTAAAATGCTGACCCAACCCCCGTGTCCATAGCTGTGAAGGTAGACAACTTCATTTTTGGGTATGGATTGATTTGTATATGAGTGTGTATATGTTGTGTATAAAATGAAAGTTCGGTAGGTCGTTTTTGTATGAAATGTCAGTTCGCCCAGTCGTTTGTGTATGTAATGGTAGTTCGTCTAGTCGTTCAAGTATACAATGACCGTTCGTTCATTCGTTCGTGTATGTAATTTCAGTTCGTTTAGTCGTTTTTGTATGTATAATCAGTTAGTTCAGTCGTTCGTGTATGTAATGTCAGTTCGTCAAGTCGTTCATGTATGTAATGTCAGTTAGCCCAGCCGTTCGTGTATGTAATGTCAGTTCGTCAAGTCGTTCGTGTATGTAATGTCATTCCGTGAAGTCGTTCGTTTATGTCATGTCAGATTGTCAAGTGGTTCATATATGTAATGTCAGATCGTCCGCTCGTTCGTATATATACTAACAGTTCGTCAAGTTGTTCGTGTATTTCTTGTCAGTTCGTTCATTCGTTCATGTATGTTATGTCAGTTCGTCCAGTCGTTCGTGTATTTTATGTTAGTTCGTCCAGTCGTTTGTGTATGCAATGTCAGTTCGTCTAGTCGTTCGTGTATGTAATGTCAGTTTTTTAAGCCGTTCGTGTATGTAATGTCACTTCGTCAAGTCGTTCGTGTATGTACTGTCAGTTCTTCTAGTCGTTCGTGGTTGTAATGTCAGTTCGACAAGTCGTTCGTGTATGTAATGTCAGTTCGCCAAGTCGTTCGTGAATGTTATGACAGTTTGTCATGTCGTTCATGTATGTAATGTCAGTTTGTCAACTCGTTCGTGTATGAAATGTAAATTCATCAAGTCGTTTATGAATGTAATGTCAGTTCGTCAAGTCGTTCATGTATGTAATGTCAGTTCGTCTAGTCGTTCGTGGTTGTAATATCAGTTCGTCTAGTGGTTAATGTATGTTATTCAGTTTGTCAACTCGTTCGTGTATGAAATGTCAGTTCGTCAAGTCGTTCGTGTATGTAATGTAAGTTCGAAAAATCGTTCGTGTATGTAATGTCAGTTTGTCTAGGCGTTTGTGAATATATTTTCAGTTCGTCAAGTCGTTCTTGTATGTAATGTTAGTTCGTCAAGTCGTGCATGCATGTGATGTCAGTTCGTCCAGTCGTTCATGTATGTAATGTCAGTTTGTCCAGTCGTTCATGCATGTTATATCAGTTCGTCAAGTCGTTCGTGTAAGTAATGACAGATCGTCAAGTCGTTCTTGTATGTAATGTCAGTTTGTCCAGTCGTTTATGTATGTAATGTAAGTGCGCCCAGTTGTTCATGTATATAATGTCAGTTCATCCAGTCATTGATGTATGTAATGGCAGTTCGTCCAGTCGTTCGTTGATGTCATGTCAATTCGTCCAGTCAGTCGTGTTTGTAATGTCAGATCGTCCAGTCGTTTGTGTATGAAATTTCAGTGCGTCAAGTCGTTCGTGTATTTAGTGTTAGTTCGTCAAGTCTCGTATGTATGTAATAACAGTTCGTCCAGTCGTTCGTGTATGTAATGTCAGTTCTTCTAGTCGTTTGTGTATATATTTTCAGTTCGTCAAGTCGTTCGTGTATGCAATGTTAGTTTGTCAGGTCGTGCATGCATGTGATGTCAGTTCGTCCAGTCGTTCATGTATGTAATGTCAGTTTGTCCAGTCGTTCATGTTTGTAATGTCAGTTCGTCAAGTCGTTCGTGTATTTAATGACAGATCGTCAAGTCGTTCTTGTATGTAATGTCAGTTTGTCCAGTCGTTCATGTATATAATGTCAGTTCATCCAGTCGTTGATGTATGTTATGGCAGTTCGTCCAGTCGTTCGTTGATGTTATGTCAATTCGTCCAGCCAGTCGTGTATGTCATGTCAGTTCGTTCAGTCGTTCGTGTATGAAATGTCAGTGCGTCAAGTCGTTCGTGTATGTAGTGTTAGTTCGTCCAGTCGTGTATGTATGTCATGACAGTTCGTCCAGTCGTTCGTGTATGTAATGTAAGTTCGATCAGTCGTTCGTGTATGTAATGTCAGTTCGTCCAGTCGTTCGTGTATGTAATGTAAGTTCGATCAGTCGTTCGTGTATGTAATGTCAGTTCGGCCAGTCGTTTCTGAATGTAATGACAGTTTGGTTCAGTCGTTCGAGTATGTAATTTTAGTTCTTCCCGTCGTTTGTGTATGTAATGTCAGTTTGTCCAGTCGTTCGTGAATGTTATGATCGTTCATCCACTCGTTCGTGAATGTTATGCAAGTTTGTCCAGTCGGTCGTAAATGTATTGACAGTTCGTCTAGTCGTTTGTAAATGTAATGTAAATTCGTTCAGTCGTTTGTGTCTATAATGCCAGTTTATTGATATCCAAACACATGTAACTATGCTCTATCTGTTTAGGAACCTGCCATTTGTGATTTAAAGTGTTTAGCCCTTCATAATCTTTTATTATCAGAAACAAGTACCGTAAGGCATTATGATCAGCAGACATCATATTGCATCATGACTGTTCCGAAATGTGTATTTTTGTAACATAATGGTCCAAAACCTACTATGTGATTGTTATTGAAAATTGTGAATGTTGTGTGATGTCTTTTTGTGGATGGAAGCCTGAATACCCGTAAAACAACTTTCCGGTGTGTTGACCACCAAACAATCGCACATGCTTCACTGCACGGGTATTGAGCTCGTGTCACATTGGTGAGAAGTGCGCGTACCAACTACTGCTCTAACATGACAGTCGTGGTCATTTTCTGTTTCCTTTATAGTGTTTTCCAACGCGACCTACGTTTGTGGCGGGAATAATCGTTGCCGGCTCTGGTGGAGCCGCAAGCATCTTCAATCAGATCATCACCGCCTTCATTAACCCCGACAACTACTCTCCCGACCTGGTCACACAAGAGGGAGATAGGTGTGTACTGTTCTGCTTGGTTTAAAATATTTCTTGAAAAAAACAACAACATTGTTTATGGAGCTGAAGTGGTTAACCAAATCATCGTTATTGGGGGTTAAGTTGTTTTGGGGGTCAATTCCGCCGAGCTAAGGACTGCATCAGCGAGAAATGTTTGAGAAGATTCAAGACGTAGGCTGTGATAATATGCATGTTCAAAATGTTTCTCTCCTGAAAATCATTCATGAGTTTCGGTATTCCTACGACATATATTGCACATTGCGAATCACATTATGTTAATTTTGTAAACCTCCTAACGGTTGAATCCACAAAGGAAGATTATGTTTCAAAGCAAACAACAGTTTGTGTTATGCATTAAATTAATGTGAATATACCATAAACAACATTTAAAAAAAGAAATGGTAGCTTCAATGTGAAATAAGGCAAGTTGGCCCCATACGTATGCGGTTTTTGTAAACTGAAAACCGTATCTGTTCACGTTTTGGTTAATTGACAACATTGAAATAAATTATTCAGATTGGCAAATTTTCGTTTTATTTATGATATTTGCAAGGAAACAGTAATATTGAACATTTTCCATGCTCTAAAATATCCTAAGTATGCATTTTCTAAATATCCTGCGTCCAATTCACAATATTGTAATTACATATTTTAATATTGCTGAACAAAGAAGTGCGTATTGTGTCTGCTTAGATACAAAAACAACATTGAATATAGATTAAAAACCAGTCCTAGATCAGTACCGTTTCTAGAATAGAGTGTCACATATATAGTTATAATGCGACTCCAGACAAATATCAGGCGATTAAATCTCATACCTTTTAGCAAGTAAAACATGACAAATCACATACATGAAACAAAGCACTTTAAAAATAGAAAATGATTTGGGTCACCGTCTGGGAACAGTCAATGAAATGCATTGTGGGCTAAAACCGATTTAATGGATATGCCAAACTTAAATATTATGATTCCAGATATTTTACACAACCGGATCTACTGGACCGAGTACCATACAGTTTTCTGGTCCTGGGCGGTTCGTTCTTCTTGCTCCTGGTACTCGGGCTGCTCTGTATCCGGGAACCAGCTCCGGAGGTAACCGTTTTAATCCTATAACAGAGCTCTTTACCCCTCAGGTACGCACTTTCACGCATTTAAAGTCCTTTAGAAAGTCATATAACTTTTAAGACCTTCCTTGTTAGATGCAAATTTTTAAGGCTTAATTTCCAACCCTAATATACTGATGCGCAGCAAAAACAATATAACCGGAAAAACTGCAAGTTACTCGCCGGCCGTTCTGGCTTTATGCTGGTGGCATATAGCCACGTTCACTTGGTTTGTGAGTGGGAAAGGGTTAAGTAACATCGAAAGTATGAAAGTCATCGTATAACCTTAAGCATTCTCATATCGTTATTTTAGCACGTATTTATTCAATCGTTACGTTTTTAAAACTTCTCTCTTTCAATAACGATTTTCTTTGTATTAAAAAAATATTTTTTTTATCATTAAGAGTCTCTTCGTGGTCTTAACATGGTGTATGAGTATATCTCCATATTCGCTTGTCGACTTTAATTGAGCCGCGCTCTGTGAAAATGGGTTTTAATGCACATGCATAAAGTGTCGTCCTTGATGAGCCTGTGTAGTCTGCACAGGCTAATCAGGGACGACACTTTCCGCCTTAACTTGATTCTTTGCTAAGAAGAAACTTTCTTGAAACGAAAATAATCATAAAAGCGGAAAGTGTCGACACTGATTAGCCTGTGCGGTCTGCACAGGCTAATCTGTAACGACACTTGACACCTATGAATTAAACACCCTTTTCACAGAGCACGTTTCAATTTTTTTAAATTATCCTTTACAAGAAATTTTGTCATATAAATTTTCGGGTTTTGTGCTCTGCGTGGATAAAATTTTCGAATGCAGTTGAACTATTTTTATACTTTATTGTAATTCGACCGTTTTTCGATGTTATGGACAGGAATTTTCCGAAACAAATATTAAATAAAATATACAAATGAACCAATATGTATATCTTTAGAAAGCGATAGAAAAATTCACATGCACAAAAAGTAGGTACGGCGAGTCGTCTAGGTAAAATAAAATACAATATACACATTATTTAAAACGAATGCAAAAATACAAAATAGTACATACATGTCACAATAATATGTTATTAAATAGTTATTAAATAAAAGTAATATTTTACATGAGAAAATATATTTTCTCAAAGAAATACGTTCACCTTTTGTTTCTGAGATTTTCGTGCACGTGAATTACGAGCAAGGGTTGGATAACTCTAATATCAGTAATTCATACACGATGTTTACTTGTTTGGGTTGCTTCCCTATGACAAGTGAAATGTATTTAAATTTATATTGAACCCTAAGATAATCAAAGTACTCAAAGTACTGGTGGGGCGATTTTACTCAAATTGTGTGGTCGTTAAAACCCTATACGCCGTGATGCTAACCAATCACCTTTTTTAAGAAAACAGATGGAAGTAAGGAAGTGTGACAGGCTGTCAACATTAAATGATTTAGCTATTGGGGTTAAATGAAAATGCTGCTTTCTTAAACAAGTCATTTTTCGTATTTGTCAATTAAAAGCTAAACTGCGAAGATATAATACACTTACCCAAATCGAAACTTAACATAGATTTGATAAAGACAAGCATTGCAGTAATTTCTAATTAGTACAGTACGGTTTATGGATCGTTCTTGCCTTAGTACACGGGTGTGTCAAAGTATCAACTAAATCCATTCAGTATCAAGTAAGATTTTTTGAGCAATTGGATACTAAAGGTCAATTTCAACCAAGGGTCAAGCTAAAATAAGTTAACAGAAAGGTCTTGTCCGAACGTGTGTTCTGTCCAAGAATTAAGTAAATCAATTCAATTATAGTGGAAAAAGTATCATCCTACTTGGTCCTCGAACCCACGACCCCGTGTTTAACAGAATCGTGCTCTACCGACTGAGCTAGCCGGGCGGACACATCCGTCTCCGCAAAATGTATTATTAAAAAAGCAAACAATTTCCGATAGCCTTGACATCTTCTGATTGGTCAATTTTCGCAACGGAAAATACCGATGTACTTCGTCAAGGTGTTTTTTTTGTGGCGCATTAATACTAATAACATGCGATCGGAGCTATTTTGTTTGCGAATGCAGACTCTGGAGATGCAAAGTGGTTGGTTGCAGTAACGGACTTCTTTCGTCAGTATACGTATATTATGCTACCTATGGGGCGAATTGCAGACGGAAATCACCCCAAAACAAATAACTAGTTTGGATTGTATGCGAACAATTTTTTACCCTACTACATAAACGTTGATTTGATTATCCCAAAATGTTATCAACGCACGATATTTACACATGAACATACATATACAAATATTATCTGACGTACAGTAAGATTAAAAACTCTTAAGAATTGAGAATGCATTGAAATAGTTATTCTTGCTTTTTACATGCATCACAATTGTAGTACTTTATTGTGTCTATATTATAAGAAATTATATCAAACCTTGGCAGCCATAACAAATATTCCGAAACGTCTTATCCAATGAAGAAACAGGTTACCCCATGGTCAGTCAGAGGCCGTGTTACAATATTGTGTTACACTGAACGTTGGTGAAAACAAAGTACATTAATTTGAAATAAGACATGCACGTTTTTTAACGATAATTCCGTTTCAGCAAACTAAACTATTATCGTATTATGATATTTTACTTAAAACATTGCTGATAAACAAATGAGGTGATTAAATCTATATTTAGTTTACACATTGCAATAGTCAATCTAACGTCGATGTTTTTGTATAACTAACGCATGGCCGTCTAGAATACACATTGCGATTAACAATCGCATGCTTTAAACTCTATGAAACGTTAAGGAATACAGAGCATTACTTAATTTTTCCGATAATTCCTGTTTCAGGTCAAATAAAATGTTGACACAATGTCATAATATTTTTTTTTAATAACAAAGCAAGAAGAAAATATTTATCATCGTACATTATTTTGTCCCTGTGTCAGGGAATTCCGGTATTGGCGCCTCGACTGTACAATTTGAATTTACTTCGGAAGATGTTAATGTCTAATAACTTAATTTCTATCAACATGCGTATGAAATTGCTGGTTCTTGGAAGTTGTGTGACATAAGCACCTAATTAACATGTTTTTCAGGTATTGGGTAATACAGAAATAGACTTAGTGGAGACCAAACATGGAACAGAGGAACTGTCGTTGCCTATCATTTCTAATGGTAAAATAGAAATGACTGGCAAACCGGAAGTAGTTTCGATTGGATCTCAAACTCACGTTTCAGATTCCATTAAAAGAAAGAGCTACGATCTAGGCAGTTCAATAATATTGTGAGTTATGTTATTTCTTACAATTGGTAACTGGTAATCTTCCAAAATAAAAAAAATCTTTGAACTGTTGATTAAATGCTGGATCTCAAACTCACGTGTCAGAATCCATTAAAAGAAACAGCTACCATCTAGGCAGTTCAATAATATTGTGATTTATGTTATTTATTACAATTGGTAACTGATTATCTGCCAAAGTAAAACAAAATCGTTGAACTGTTTATTAAATGCTGGTAAAATTGTAGCTTTAATTTGTTTAAACATGCATTTGTAAATGATTTGTATACTCAACTGTTCCTTAATCTGAATCTTGTTGTACATTTCATTATTTATAAAGATTGATTTAAATCACATTGTATCGAATTCTTCTAGCGAAAGCATATGAGATAAGTTATGGGCACACTGAACTGGATTTCATACGCCATGTATTAACTTAACAAATTTATTCTGATATTATCAACATTACGAACTGTTATTGTGTCCCATAGGTGAGAACATTACTAACTGGAAATCAGCATTTATATTCAACAACGTTTCTCATATATATAGCACGTTGTTATATATAAATATATATAAATTGTAGCCTTCTTATTTTCGTTCGTCATGTCAACCTTATCATTGTTATTTAATATTTCATCACTGAACATCGTTTTTATTTAACATAGATGGTCTTTTCACTCAACATAAATAAATTCCTCCGAAATAAATATCATTTTTACGCTTGTTAAGAACTTGAACGTGCAAATGGTACACTCAAGCATACCCAGTAGTTCCATACAAAAGCTACTCAAAATAAAAGTAAACACTGTAGGTGTTTATTAACACCGGTAAAACGTTTTAAATTCAGACCCACCTCTGCCAAAGACATGGGGGCACTAGAAGTCATGAAGCTCGCGTTTAGGACACGCGCGTTTTACGTGGTCTTCTTATCTGCATTGATCATTAATATCGGAACTGGATTTGTATTTAATCTCTACAAGGTAATTAAGTAATATTGTTCCAGGACAGTGAAATTAATGTACATCGTTTTAATGTTTTCTCTAATGGTGCACATATATGTTATGTTTTATTTTGTCCAATCTATTGCTTACGATCTTACTATAGAGCTCGGTATTAAGAGTTTCGCAACTGGCGATGTATCTCTATTCAATATTAATAAAAAATGAGTTTTTTTTTTAAATCTCATTTGATTGATTTTTAAGGTGTTTAATTGGTGGAATATAATAATAATTGTTAGAATAATTGTTTCTTATTGCCTGGCTTCGGCCTATCGTTATTCCTTTGCCGAAAAGACTTGTTGCTTAAGCTACAAATGAAGCATTTACAAGAACTATTAGCAGCCGACGCAACTGCAAAAGCTGTTACTATTGTAGCTTTCTTTGTTTCTATTTTTCTAGACTCGTGTGATCTCATTTTAACCCTCCGGAAAATACAAAAAGTGTCTCTTAAACGTTAATATTTCATCTTATAATTTGGATGTTTGAAATTTCTCTAGCCTTCACAAATACATTTTGTTATAATTTTCTGGACAAGCCTAAAACTTAAAACTATTCAATTCTTGTTTGAAAGTGAACGCACCGTTTTAGAGCCATGTATAGCAGGGATAACATCACCTTAATAGTTAATAAACACGTCGGTATTAAAACTTGATATGCCAATTTTTTGTGTCAATGCGACCTTAACGTATTATTGTCATGTTAAGCAGCGATAATATCATACAGATAATTCAAACACGTATGTACTTCGTACATAAACTGACTCCTGTTGCCAAAATAAATCGTTAGTATTTTATTTTCGAATTTCAATTTGATTTTCAAGATTGATTGTGTGATCCGAATTTTTATTGTCAGTCATACGGACAGACGTTCATCGCAGACGACAAATTCCTGTCGGTTGTCGGGTCCATGTCGTCCGTGTTTAACTGCCTTGGTCGCCCCTTCTGGGGCCTTGTCATGGATCGTTTCGGGTACAGGGTACGTAACCCTTACGGCACTGGTTCACATATTTTATTGGTTAAAAATACTGTAGAATAAAAATATTTACTTACACAATTATGCGATTTGAAATAAATCTAAAATAATAATATCGACAGTTTCACAGGTTCCTTTTCATTAAAAAAATGTAAGCCTTTCCCTGCATGTGACGAAGAGATCACATATAACATTATCATCATATGGCTGCGATTAAAAAAAAATTTTTTTAACATATTATGCAGTCGTTTGTCAATCAGCCTATGCCATTTCATTTTGGTGAAGTGATCTAAACCAATTTAATACAGCAAAGGTGAAATGTTTATCACAAAATACTTAAAATAAATGTATACCAATCTCGGATGAAAATTATAATGCGGACACCCAACACTGTCGCCAGCGCTACTTATTGTGTACGACATGTTAAATCACAGACCCGATTCTTAAAAAATAAGACTTTCACATTGACACCGAAACATATTAATACATATACGTGAACTGTGAAATTTTTTATACTAGAATACTAGTATTTAAGGCATGATTTTAGTTGGCGAACTTAAGTACAATGTTTTAGCTGGATTCTCATATTCAACAAATCAGGATAACCATTCTCTTCCTAGAAGTCGATAACATGATTTCGTCTTAGTTTGTTTGCCCATTTAAATAAACTTATTTATATGCAACCAAGTTGTATTATTTACCACTTAGCCAAACCTTTTTATGGGCAAACACGGGATACTTGACTGTTTATTTTCATTTGTGCTCCTTGCACAGGCGACCTTGTGGTGCATAACCGGTGGGCTCACCGTTGCCTGTGCGACCTTGACCTTGACCGAGGGGATGCCTCAAGGTTTGTTCATGCTGTGGGTATGCGTCGTAATAGGACTGGGCTGCGGTCAGTGGGCGGTATATCCAGCTACCATCTCGCGTATCTTTGGCATCAAACACATGGCGCTGCTGTACGGCTTCATAGCCTGGGGAACGGTAAGTTTATATGTGCGTGCATTTTCAACTTAAAGAGGATCTGCCTCACATTAGGCTGCATTATAAATAGACCCGTAGTGTGTCCCCGCAGTTGGAAAGAATTTAGAATTATAGCTTTAATTTCTAGCTGTTGGTTTTCACTTAAAGATATTCAATGTTGACTTGGTGTAGTTGTGAGGGGTGGAGCCGGAATTGCCGGAAGAAACCCCATCTGTCCGGTATGGTGACCACCAATCATGCTTCTGGGAAGTGCCCATGGAAGGACACAGTACTCTTTATGTGCTCGTGATTGAATCGTTTGTGGAAGAACACGCCCGTGCAATCTATTACTAGAGGATGACGTCACTATGTTATTGTCATTTGAAAGATCGTTTGTTGACACATTGCACGCCACTGCACTGATACCGTTTGCTGCAAAGAACGGTTCGGTGGAAAGTCACGGGAAAAGGCCAACATACGAATACATATACATATGCTCTTTGTATTTCCACATTAAGATTCTTAAAGGAAATAAAGTATATTGTATCAAGTCACCACGTGCTTATTCATCACTAGAATATACCACATGCGTGGTCGGCCCAGGTCTTCATTGACAAGTATTTACACGTCAATTATCACTTGTTTCTAATTTGTAAATCATATTTTAACGTTAGTCTACAACTATGTTTCGGAGTACGATACATGTATTTCAGTCTTTAATCCGCTTATTGTTTCGGAAAAAAATTCTGTCATCTTCCATGTATCATCATCAGTTTCGCCCGACACTTTCTTGCTCAGAAGGTCTCATCCAGTCATTCCGTTTCTAAATGAGAACTGCTATTGATCTTAGTTATCGTCGATTATTACTCTTCTGGTTTGTTATCACCATTTTACTTTTGACCCAAACACTTCGTATTATTTTCAGTGTATGGGCTGTGCTCTATGAAAAGGGGGTTTAATACATTAATACAATTAATAATTGCGGACTGCACAGACTAATCTGTTACGACACTTTACGCTTTTATGATATTTTATGTTTTAAGAAAGTCTCTTCTTAGCAAAAATCATGTTTAGGCGGAAAGAGTCGTTCCTCATTAGCCTTTGCGGACTGCACAGGCTAATCTGGGACGACTCTTTACGAACATGCATTAAACCCCCTTTGCACAGAGCACGGCCCATATGCTGGTAATGAACATTTTTATGAAGTATAAAAACTGATCCATATTCCATGATTTTCAGCTAAGATTTCACTTGTTTATATGCGTACTTTTTCTTATCACCGTTTTTCAGGCCTTTTCAAGTTTACTGACGTCTATAGCTGGAACCGGTCTTAAGTCGAGTTTAGGGTTTTCAGGCCTATTTTACATAGCTTCAGGAACATCCGGTTTTGGTACGCTATTTCGGATAATTTCGGATTATAATTTATGATTTCTCTTAAACAATTAGTATTGAACTGGATTTTTAAAAATGACATATAGTTTATACATCTATTGGAATGATAATGATACATGGATTTTAATCAAGCGATTAGTATACCTATCCCTTCAGGAGCTTGTTCTGCTCCTTTTTCATTATCTTATATTTCTGTCTTTAATATTCGTTAGATCATTGTCGCATGGATTTGAAACTAGTCACTGTGAATATATATATAAATTACCGCGTGTTTATGATGTTCAACCGTATATCGCTTACGTAGCAGAAGTTTCATTTTCATATGTTTTTATCTTTGAACCAGCAATCATTCCTTTTCAGGCTTCCTTTTAACGATACTGTTCAATGGGAAGGACTACACTGGCGGACGGATCTAGAAGATCGGTCAACGATTAACATCGGTAATCGTCAATAATCATCGGTGGACATCGGTAATATCGGTTTACGAAGTACTAGAAACTGGTGGACAAAGCTTAAACTGCTTAAAATTTCTGAAAACTGTGTGAAAAGACAACACAGACAGATCTCATAGGCCTTTAAGAAAATAATTAGTGTTTGCTAAAACGAAGTTTCCACATTTGTAACAAAAATTTACAAAACATATTAAAACATATGGCAGCAAAGAACGTGTGTAGATTCGTTCAAGAAAACATCAATGTTGTATTATATCATATTGGAATAATAACACATTCTTAAAAGTATCGGATAATATCTAAAACGTTATCTGACATTCAGTAGTACTAGCACACACTTATGGCTTGATATGTAGTAGCACATACTTATGGCTTGATATGAAGTAGCACATACTTATGGCTTGATATGTAGTAGCACATACTTATGGCTTGATATGTACTTGCGCATGCTTATGTATTGATATGTACTAGCACATACTTATGGCTTGATATGTACTAGCACATACTTATGGCTTGATATGTACTAGCGCATACTTATGGCTTGATATGTACTATCACATACTTGTGGCTTATAATGTAGTAGCACATACTTATGGCTTGATATGTACTAGTACATACCTATGGCTTGATATGTACTAGCACATACTTATGGCTTGATATGTACTAGCAAATACTTATGACTTGATATGTACTAGCACATATTTATGGCTTGATATGTACTAGCACATACTTATGGCTTGATATGTAGTAGCACATACTTATGGCTAGATATGTACTAGCACATACTTATGGCTTGATATGTACTAGCACATACTTATGGCTTGATATATACTAGCACATACTTATGGCTTGATATGTACTAGCACATACTTATGGCTTGATATGCACTACCACATACTTATGGCTTGACATGTACTAGCACATACTTATGGCTTGATATGTACTAGAACATACTTATGTCTTGATATTTACTAGCACATACGTGTGGCTTGATGTGTATTAGCACATACTTATGGCTTAATATGTACTAGCACATATGTATGGCTTCATATGTACAAGCACATACTTATGGCTTGATATTTTTTTTTACCTGTAAGCGAATGCAGGCATTTCAAAGGTAAATTTCTTATAATATGGTATCTGTGTCAAAAACGGTATTTTCTATGACAATATGTTGTAATTCTTACCAAGCATGTTTATATTTTAAAGCTTTGTTTACTTTCAAATCCTCAGTTGTGATTTCAATGCCTGCTTGGGATTTTAAATTTTAAAGAAAATATAAATTAAAATGAAAGTTAACAAAAACATGTGTCGAAAAATGCGAAATAAGCCAGATATTAAATAATGAAATCGAAATTGTCTGTACAGTCGAATTAAACAGCATGTATATCATGCATGTATGATTTGAATCTAAATTCAGTTTTACGATCATTTTAATTTCCTGCAATGATATCTATTCATACGACACACGAACACTAACTTCGATCCTAATAAAAAGACAAATGATTCGGTTATTGTAGTAAAATATGTACGAAATATCTTCGTCACAATCGGCTCAGGGTGTTAATTTGTCTTTGCTGCATTTAATAAAAATTCGTCTTCAATGTAAAAATTGTCTTGCCTATTTTGTGTTATTTTAACATATTTTTATCAATATATTACAATTTAACAATAACAAAATCGTGCATACTCGCTTTAAAGTTTTACGAACATTACAGAAATCCAATGTTTGATAAAAATGAAAACATTTTCACAGACTTTGCATGACGCGGTGCATTTATTAATAACGTTTGACATTTATGTTTTTGAACAGGGAAGATATACATTGTAAATGGCGGCGTGAGTACTCGAAACTGGAAATTAGGAGATACTTCACTAAATCCAGAGTTTTACATTTTTTCCGTGTACCACAACCAATACGGATAGTGTTATTTTGTTGCATGTGTGCGATTGCATTCAAACCGTTTTGGTTCGCTAAATTCTCTTCCATTGACCGGTGTAATGACGTCATTTATAATGGCTTTCGCGACAAAAAATACGTCTGATTCATTCAATAGTAAGGTATACGACACATTGCACAATAACAAACGACAAAACACAAATACGGTGTTAACTTTATGAAGCTAGATTAAAAACACAGAAACATTGAAACAATGTTTTGAGTCATTAAATAATCATACATTAGTATTGCTCAATTTACGCGCACATTGTTTTATTGCATAAAAAATCTGTTATAAACTATCAATACCAAACATAATCGTCGGCATATTATAAACTTTCCATTCCAAAACTTTAATATATGGTATTCAATTTAGTGATGAAATCTTCTCAAAAAGCCGTGATTTTTTGTTCGCTGCCATTAACAGGATAGTCAATAAACGCATCGCGTCGTGACAGTTGAAGTTCTTCTGGGAGGCTAGGGTTGAGTCGGAATAGTAGAACAAAGCTACAGACATGGGTTTCCGTCTGTGATTTGATTCCTCATTCGTCATGTGCGCAGCTATTTTCCACTCCAAACTGCCCCTTGGACCCTTTGAAAGGACCAACAACACAACTCGGCTGGCATGGATCGATTTTGTAATAACGTTGTACAGCGGTAATCCATCTAGAATATCATCATGCGTGAAAACTGTGTATTCCAGCTCCAAAAGTTTCGGTTAAAGTGTACCCAAAACAAATGCGTTGACGTCGTCCTCATAGGCGAGATATAAATCGTACTTGAATATTGAATCTCGCAAGGAACTTTCAATCGTTGAGTATCCATCATGGTTTAGCTCTGTATTGTATCCTACGTAGTACCAGTACCGTATCTTCCATCTAAATCGATGTATAATTGAAGCAAGTATAATGCTGAACATAAAAAACAGGATTGCAACCAATGAAATAATCAGCGGTGTGTATGAAGCGCAAATTTTTTTTAGAAAATAAATTTTGTAGATCAGATCCTCTTTTGTACTGATAATCGTTGGTGTAGGAAATCCCGAAGACACATTGTGTGTGTAATAACAGTTTGATGTCTGAACATCTAGAAGTGATGGCGATGGATGCATATGATCAAAGATCCACTCTAACACTTCTAAGTTGTCACACGAGCATGAAAGCATAGTGCCTGTCAAATCCACTGCTAAAGTTGCATTGTTCCTGGATAAGACAATGGCTTCAAGATTAGAACGTAATTCAATGCTCAAGGTTCTTATGCGATTTTCAGAAAGATCTAGTACTTTAAAGAAGGTCAAGTGAAAAATATGTACATAGAATCCAATTAAATTGTTAGTAGATAAACATAGCCATTTCATTTTGTTTTGATTCTGAAACAGTTTCGAATTAATGGCATTTATTTTGTTAATAGAAAATTCAACATATTCAAGCAGCTCGAAGTTCGAATGAAATATCATATTGTGTTAAACAACAAATTGAGGGTCATTCCGTTGAAGGTATGAACGCTTTAAATTTGGAAAATTACTAAAGAATTGTTCATGTACAGAGGAACAAAAATTGTTGCTGAGGTCAGTATTTTCGATACAATTAAATCTATGAATAGGGTCGGTCCCAGCACAATAAAAGTGCGCCTGATCCATTGACGGTTTTAATCGAATTGTTTGAATCTATATACAAACCGTAAATAGGGAATGCAGTTTTAATGTTACTAACATCGATATATTCTAACTTTGGTGGTAGGAACGCAGTTATAGTGACTGGTGGAATGTACGGTCGTGGCTTCTGACATTCTGATTTTATGTTTGATCCCCGACCAGACAGGTTTTGTTCGCTTACTGATAAACGGTTCTGGTAGATATGTTCTTTTAACGCGGTTGTGTCTTTAAAATAAACGCTTGGTAAAGACTTTGGAGAAAGCTTCGAACTAAAGTCCCATATGGGCATAGGATGTTTCAATCGTTTTAAAATTTGTAAGTTGATGTGCATATAACATGTACCATCCAAGTTCAAATATGTTTGCCCTTATTCGTATATGTTGAAGACATTGCTGTTGTAATTTCGATGGGACAGTCAATTGACAAAACGTCCACAAGGCTGTCTAAAATAAGCCTTTCAATGCCGGAAATAAATTGACAAAAACTGTTGAAAGGAGTATCTAACCCCGACGCGAAATTCATCGACAAATCAAGCATACGTATTCCCATCAAACCTTTGAAGGCGTTTGTACTTATATAATATACTCCGTATTCGATGATTGATAAATTTGAGACATGTCTCAAGTTTGCCAAAATGTTATCTGTGATATTATTAAAGCTTTAGAAATCTTGGTTTTGCAATTCTGGCCAAATAAGGTCACCGGATATACGAATAATTTTTAGATTCGTAACGAATAATTTTTAGATTCGTAATATTTTGATTTTTTTCTCCAAAAGGAACTTGTGAAAATCCATCAATCCATAATTCTTCTAAATACTGAAATATTTCCAAGCTGGGTCCGGGATAACCGATATTGACTTTGATTGGAATTAAATTAGTTTGATACATTACTAGTTTTTTCAGAGATGTCAAACGCTCGAAAAAAAATTCCATCCGTTTCATTGGTTACTGGAAATTTATCGTTATGTGCAATATTAAGATAGTCTAACTTTCCTAGGCCTGAAAATGTTTGGCTTTGAATTGTCGCACTGTTATTTTGTATGGAATTGATATCAGTATTTTCCATACTCAAATCTTGTAAATTGTTGTAATCTGCAAAAGGCATCTTTGCTCTAGTTGTCAAATTATCCAATCTGGTGTTTGACATGTCAAGTAAGTACACTTGAGCTTCGGAAATTGTGTTTGAAATCTGACAAACTACCGTGTAGCAGGGCTTTGGATCTGCAGTTCACTTTGTACAATCCTTGGTCATTCTGCGAAACGCATGAACAAGGAAAGCATATGCTGTCGATAACCTCAGCACGAGGTGTCAAGGTGACCAAACTTGCGATCATAAGGCTTATTAACAGTGTTGTTTTAGGCGCCATTACCTAAACATAATACAAATAAATCATGCAAACAACATGAACACAAGTTAACTAGCGAGTACATGCATTTAAAATGTAATAATACAATAGTGCTTTGTAATTTATACCAACAAGACATAAAATCTAATTATAGAAAATATTCTTTACCGTCTTGTATTGAACCGCTTTGCATAAAAACGTGATATAAAGAGCCATAATAACATTCGTCGTGTTTTTTAAGGAATGTAATAATCATCAGAAACTACGACTTGAGAGTTTTATTACAGCTGATTGAACCATGTATTGGTCTCGTCAATCAACTTAAGAAACGAGTTTCAGGAATTCTTGGATGTGTCTTTTTAGCAACAGATTTCACACTAAGGAAAAGAGCGCCTTTTTACTTGTATTTTACGCTCACGATCACTTCGCTTATCGTTTATTAAACATACTATTTATACACATATTTTTATTTAAACCATACTATTAAGACAATAGCAAACACACTTGCATATTAATATACCAGTGATGTTAAGCGTTTGAGCTGATATAGCTAAGGACAAATCAATCAGTTGAAATTGCAGTTTAAGTAAAAAAAAACGTTTCTATCAACATTATGTTACATTGAATAAAAATTCGTTTGAAACAAAAATCTAAATACACCTTTTCCTACACCGCGGGTATGAGAAAGTGCATTTATCGATTAAACAATTTGCGGAAGTCTTTTCAAACCATATTTCTTCGCCAAGTATGGGCTGCAAAATATATTTTCTAAGGAAAACAAGTTTCGTTTTGTATTCGAATTATTTACATATCAAGCAAAGTTCGAGTTTATAAATATGCATGCCAAAAACAAAATCATCAAACTTGCCGCATATGTACGCTTAATATAATTTATAACTCTGTTTCTTCAAGTCCAAGACGCAGGTATCTACAGCGCAATACTGTAATTTTGAATGAAAGCGATGAAAAGATATAAAACGCGTACCTTTCTAAGTACTGGACTAGTTTTATCAACTTCTCTTTCAGACGGAATGAAAATGTCACTTAATTATATTGTTTTAGCAGATATGGAGATAATTACCTGTGTCGGATAACACTACGAAAGATAACACATACACATGCTTCCGATAAATACAACGCACGTATTTTGAACCTAAAATACAAAGCATAAAATTGTTGCTACGTGTCTTAGAAGGCTCACGACTCGTTTGACAAAACATTTAAATACTGTAAGTCTGCAAGTTTTCTGCAAGTTTGTTTTGTTCGGATTGCTGTACAAGGTGAGACTTAGAAAATGTATGCCTTGCAATCCATGCGAATTATGTGAACACATTTAGTTTTCAAGCACACCTCTGATGCGTATCGGACAGGGACGCCAAATTAAATTTTTTAGAAAAGATCAACGCCGTTCAATGGCATATTGCTGATAAGATTATTAGAGTTCGGTGAAATAAATATCGCACCTGCGGAGGGATCGTTTGGAGGCTGTCCGTTTAGCACCGTGATGGGTACACGCGCTGCTAACGCTACCAGTGTTTTTTTTATGTGACTTAAAAATTCCCAGTTTAATGTTTAAACATTTTTTGTGTTTTTTTTTTAAGATCGACATTTAGTTATTCTCTCATCCAGCTCTTTAAGTTATAATATTACATTTAATATTTAAAACACTTATATTCTCATTTTTGAAGCATTTGTTAGCAAACAAATAACAACACTAATTTCCAAATTTGGGCAAAATGCCGCGATTTTTCCCAATCCAAAACTCCCGGCGCCATTCCCAAATGGTGAAAAACAACACTGGCTGGTTTAATACGTAAGGTTCTTGGTCACCTTACCGGACAGGCTGGATTTCCTCTGGGTACCTCTGCTTATCCCCACGGAATAATACCCACACATGAATAAAATATATTTTAGTTCAAACTCAATGGCTCGAAATTGCAGATTTTAATCAAAATTCGTCCTAAAAGTCATGAGTGTAGTAACTATATTAGAAAGCATTTAGGGAATCACTCTGTGTCCTCACATAATGCAGCCACGAAAACTTCGAAATACACACACACGGATCCTTTTATTATTTTACAAAGTGATCTGTTGCTGATTTTAACTCGAGAACGACGTGCCTGGCTTATTGCGTTTTTTTTTCGACACATGTTCTTTTTAAATTTTATTTTTATTTATATTGAAATATATGTATAATATGTTTTTTTTACATATTTTATATAAAATAATAAATATTTGACAAAATCGTGCATACCCACTTTAAGCGTGGGATGCTCATGTCATGTTACAAAAAGAACATACCTCTGTTAAATGTATGATGATCATCAAATACCATGTACTTTCAAGCTATATCGTTAAGGTTTCACGAAATATAAGGTTTCATACTGATGCAACCATTGTCTCAGACATTGCATGACGCGGTGCATTTATTTATAAAGTTTGACATTTATGTTATTGAACAGGGAAGATATACATTGTAAATGGCGGCGTGAATAAATAATTAAATAAATAAATTAATATATAAATAATATATATATATATATATCAGAACGAAATTGTTCAAACAGTGTAAAAAATGAGTATCTTCTACCTAGCGCTTTCGACTAAACGTCTTCTTCTGGGGTGTATACAGATATTATGCGAATGCACAATAGAACCATTGTCTTGTAAAAACCTGCAGCCACAGGAAACAACTTCAATCTGAATTAAGCCATGTGCTTGAGACTGGCGCCCGTGATGTTTATGACATCGATTATATATATATCATGTGACTCCTGGTGTTTGGCAAGTGTTTACCCCAGTGGCATGACTTGCACAAACTTATCAGTGGATCACTAGATTAAGTTAACAAACATTTATTCAACCCCTGGCCCTTGTGTTTTCATAAACGCTATTTGAAATGTTCATTTTTAAAATCAACTTTGTGCTCAATTGACCTACATATGAAACAGACCAAACGATGTGAAAACATTTGGAAGAATGCGACCAAACTATGAACTATGTGAAGTTTCCTCAAATCTTTCTAGATTGCAGACATGGAAGTTGTAAGACGAACATAGTTCATGGACGCATGCACAGACTGACGGACGATGGACAACACGGTATCTAAAAAGCTCACATTGGGCACTATGTGCTGAGGCGATATAGAAGCTGTTTAAGCGATGCTAGTAACTGTGTGAACGCCAAAGCATGTTTCATACTCATATCTATGAACCCGCCACACAAACTAAGATTCTTGATATTCAATCCATGAAGGGCATTGAACAGTTCAGGACTATCTTTGTCCACGATAACATCAAGATGTCTGAGCGATTTCTAAATCGTCTCCATTTTCACATAGACAGAGGCTCTTTATATTCATACAATACAAAGCTCCTAACAGATCTAGATTGGCATGTATTTCAAAATAAATTATTTCCATCTGTGTGGGCGATATGAGAACCTGCGACAACTTCGGTACATTATTACACACCTCTCCACCTACCCTTCTGACTCAGAGTCACACTCTTGATATTCAGACTCTGCAAAACCTCCCACAAATCGGGAATGATCCTATCAACGTCAATATGAAGTGTGTCAAGTTGTGTGAGGGATTGTAGAAACTTTAAAAACGACGTCATCCGCGTTTTAATCAGCCCCATGATACACAGCAATTTGATACTCTGACCATCTAGAGCTTCCCAAAAACCTGGACCTATAAACTTATAGTGCATGTGGAATGCATTGTTAAAACCCGTCCTTATTGTTGCATGTGTGAATGTAGACGACCCGCTGACAGCGTCTCCTACAGATGATATCATGACAAAACGCTCTAGACTACATTTCACCTCATGATCGAGTGTCAGCAGTGTCTTGAACAAACTGCGTAGGAAGGAATAGGAACATGTAATATTTTTGAGTTCAATGTATTGTATCAGAGGCAGAACTGGAGGAGGGTCTCCAAACTGTGCTGGATCTGCATTGTAGAGAACAATCCTGAGAGGAAGTTCTGATTTGGCCAAACTGGCAGAATCTGTATATAATAAAGCATTTTGGAAAACAACATAGTAAAAACGATAAAATTGCTAAACATTGGCTCATTTTTAAATTTAAAACATTTTTAGTTAATGAACAGTAAACTAATTCAAATACATTTGATTTAGATTTATGTTTTATTGTTTGGTTTGAAATATTTAACAACACTAATTTACGTTCCAATGTTTCTTAATTACAAGTCAAATTAGCACTGACACTTATTGTGTCTCGTCACGCCTACCTTATGACATTTCTCGACTCACGAAAAGTGGGATGAATTTAAATTTAAGCTGAATTTTTGGTTTCGTGTTGTGGGGTGAAGCCGGAATATCCTGAATAAACCCGATCTGTCCGGTATGGTTACCATCAATAATGCTTCAGGGAAGTGTACATAAAAGGACACGCCTTTTTTATGTGCTCGTGAAGTCATCGATTGTTGAAGATCTCACCATTGCACGGAAAATTGTTTGCTGCTAAGTACGTTTCGGTGGAAAGTCGCGGACAAAGACGAACATACGAACATATTTACATCTGCTTGTTTATATATCCCCATTGTGTTTATACAAGGACTTTAAGGCGATTGCGTCATGCGATAACGTGGTACTATTTATAACTAGAATTTACCGCACGATAAGTCAGCCCGGTTTATTATCGGCAATTATTTACAGGTCAATTATCAGTTACTTCTAATTTGTAAATTATATTTTGACGTAAGTCTACAACTATGTTACGGAGTTCGATGTATGCATTTCAGCTTTTAATCAACTCATTATTTCGGCACATACAACTGTCAACGTTCATGTTTGTTAATTTTCGCTCAGAAGGTCACATCCAGTCATTCTGTTTCTAATTGAGAATTGTCTTGATCTTCAATTATTTTTTGTCCATTATTAGTCTTCTTTTTTGCTATCGTGTTTGTTATTTTGACCCAAACACTTCGTATTACGTTCGTTATATGCTTGTAATGAACATCTTTATGAAGCCTAACAACTAATCCTTATACAAGGATTTGCAGCTTAGGTTTTACTGTTTTATCTTCATACTATATATTATCACGGTATTTCAGGCCTTTTCAAGTTTGCTGTCGGCTTTAGCTGGAACCGGTCTAAAGGCGAGATAAGGATTTTCAGGCCTATTTTACATGGCTTCAGGGACATCCGGTTTAGGTTCGCGATTTTGGATAATTTCGGATTATAATAAAGGATTTTTTTTCAATAATTAGTACTGACCTGGATTTAAAAAGTGAGACCTGGTTAATATACTGAATTGAATGATAATGATATATGAACGTTTAATTAAGCGATCAGTATAACCATCCCTACAAGATCTTGTTTTTCCCCCGTTTTCTTATCATATATTTCTGTATGTTAATATTCGTTAGACCTGTGTCGCATGGATTGGAAACAATTCACTGTCCATACATAAATAAATAACCGCTTGTTTTTGATGTCCAATTTCCCTTGCTGGCGCGGCAGAAGTTTCATTTTGCTATTATTTGATCATAAAACCAGCAATCATTCCTTTTCAGGTGTCCTTGTAACAATACTGTTTAATGGTAAGGACTACACTGGCGGACGGATCTAGAAGCACTATCACCGATAAACATCGGTAATCTTCGATAAACATCGGTGAACATCGGTAATATCGGTTAACGAAGTACAAGAAACAGGTTAACAATGCTTAAACTGCTTAAAATTGCTAAAAACTGTGTGGAAAAACAACAAAGACAGATCTCCCAGGTCAGGCCTTTAAGAAAATAATTCCTGTTTACTAAAATGAAGTCCCCACATTTGTAACAACAATTTACAAATCATATTAATTTATATGGCAACAAGGAACGTGTGTAGATTCTTTAAAGAAAACATAAATGTTGCATTTTATCATATTTGAATAATGACACATTTTTAAAATTATCGGATAATATCCGAAACGTGATCTGACATTCAGTTGTACTAGCACAGGCATATGGCTTGATATATATTTTAACCTGTAAGCGAATGCAGTCATTGCAAAGGTAAATTTCTGATAATATGGCCTCTGTGTCATAGCGATATTTTCTATAATAATATGTTCTTCTTCTTACAAAGCATGTTAATAGCTTAAAGCTTTGTTTACTTCAAATCCTCAGTTGCGATTTCCATCCCTCCTTGGGATTTCAAATTTTAAAAGAAAACAAAGTCTTTCTGAACACAAATCTAGTAATGTAAATTGCGTATATATTTTATATTTATAATTTTATTTTTTATATAGATGGTGTTTGTTTTTGTTGTTTGTACAATATATCATAAAGTATTGATGTAAATTATGTACCATGAAGTATAAAGCAAATTGAAATTAAGTAATTTTCTCCATAGTGTATGAGAAATCTTTTACCAAACCAAACCAAACCAATGGTATACCGCAGAAAAATCATAACCCTCCTTTAGACACAAAACATGGAAAACTATTAATGCATACATTTAATTAAGGGTTTTTATTTGTATTGAAATATATATTTATTTATAATGTATCTGATTTAATTAAACACACATTTTTGTATTGTTGTCGTTCTAAGCTGCTTTAGTCGATGACTGTATTGCTGTTTTATTAAATATGAAAGTTAAATGTTTAATCCCAAATATATCAGCAGTTTGAACAATTCTAGTAAGGGGATTTATGATATATCGGTCCATGAACAACATGTAATGCTGATGTTCGGATATGATTTCTGCTCCGGGAATTAATTCTACATCATTATTATCATTTTAAAACATACTCTGATTAGCATTGGTTGCGTATGTCATGCTGCAAAAAAAGAACATACCTCTATTAAGTGTATGATAATCATCATTTACAATTTACTTTAAAGCTATATCGTTAAGGTTTCACGAACATTAAAGGAATCCAATGTTTGATAACAATGCAAACACTGTTTCAGGCTTTGCATGACGCGGTGCGTTTATTTATAACGTTTGACATTTATGATATTGAACAGGGAAGATATACATTGTAAATGACGACGTGAGTACTCTAAACAGGAAATTAGGGGACACTTCACTAAATCCCGAGTTTTACATTGTTTTCCGTGTACCAAACCCATTACGGATATTTTTTTTTTGTTGAATGTGTGAGATTGCACTCAAATCGTTTTGGTTTGCTAAATGCTCTTCCACTGACCGATTTTTTGGCGTCAATTATAATGGCTTTCGCGACAAAAAGTACGTCTGATTCATTAAACAGTAAGGTATACGACACATTGCACAATAAAAAACGACAACACAAAAGTACGTTATGAACTTTATGAAGCTAGATTAAGAACTCAGAAGTGTTGCACACGTTTCAAGTCATTAAATAATCATACATTTAAATCTTGACGTTTAAGAGTTCCATCTCTACTATATTGCTTTATATATAGTTTTGCTAAATTTACTCGCTAATTGTTTAATTACGTTTAATATATGTTATAAAATCTTCCCAAAAAGCCGTTATTTCTTGTTCACTGCCATTAACAGGATAGTCAATAAACGCATTGCGTCGCAATAGTTGAAGTTCTTCCGGGAGGCCAACAGTTGAGTCGGAATTGTAGAACAAAGCTACGGACATAGGCTTTTGTCTGTGATTTGATTCCTCATTCGTTATGTGCGCAGCTATTTTCCACTCCAAACTGTCCCTTGGACCATTTGACAGGACGAACACCACAACTCGGCTGGCATGGATCGATTTTGTAATAACGTTGTACAGCGGTAATCCATCTAGAATATCATCATGCGTGAAAACTGTGTATTCCAGATCCAAAAGTTTCGGTTTAAGTATATCAAAAACAATTTCTTTGACGTCGTCCTCATAGGCGAGGTATAAATCGTACTTGAATATCAAATCACGCAAGGAACTTTCAATCGTTGAGTATCCTTTATGTTTTATCTCTTTGTTGTATCCCACGTAGTACCAGTACCGTATCTTCCATCTGAATCGATGTATAATTGAAGCAAGTATTATGTTGAATATAACCAACAGGATTGCAACCAATGAAATAATCAGCGGCGTGTATGAAGCGCAATACTTTTCCAGAAAAGAAATTTGGTAGATCATATCCTCTTTTGTACTGATAATTGTTGCTGTAGGATATCCCGAAGACATATTATGTGTGTAATAACAGTTTGATATCCGAACATCTAGAAGTGATCGCGATGGATGCATATGCTCAAGTATCCACTCTAACACTTCTAAGTTGTCACACGAGCATGAAATAATATTGTTTGTAAAGTCCACTGTTAACGTTTCATTGTTCCTGGATGAGACTATAGCTTCAAGATCAGATCGTAAATCATTGCTCAAGGTACTTATGCGATTTTCTGATAGATCTAGTACTTTTAAGAATTGCATGTGAACAATAGGTACATAGAATCCAATTAAATTGTTAGTAGATAAATTTAGCCATTTCATGTTGTTTTGATTCTGAAACAGTTTAGAATTAACTGCATTGATTTTGTTAATCGAAAAATCAACATATTCAAGATCGAAGTTCGAATGAAATATCATCTTGTGTTCAACAACAAATTGAAGGTAATTTCGTTGAAGGTATACACGCTTTAATTTTGGAAAATTACTAAAGAATAGTTCATGAACAGAGGAACAAAAATTGTTGCTGAGGTCAATATTTTCGATACTTTTTAATCCATGAATAGGTCTGTCCCAGCAAAAGAAAAGTGAGCTAGATCCATTGACTGTTTTAATCGAGTTGTTTGAATCTATATAAAAACCGTAAATAGGGAATGCAATTTTACTGTGACTCACATCAATATATTCTAATTTTGGTGGAAAGAACGCAGTTATAGTGACTGGCGGAATGTACGGTCGTGGTTTCTGACATTCTGAGTTTATGTTTGGTCCCCGACCAGGTAGGTTATGTTCGCTTAATGATAAACGGTTCCGGTAGATATTTTCTTTTACAGCTGTGTTTATTGTCGCAACGCTTTGAAAAGACTGGTGTTCAACATTAGAGAAAGCTTCGAACTGAAGTCCCATATGGGCATAGGATGCTTCAATTGTTTTAACATTTGTAAGTTGATATGCATACAACATGTACCTTCCAAGTTCAAATTTGTTTGCCCTTATTCGTATATGTTGAAGACTCTTTGGCAGAACCGAAAACGCATCAGGATCGATTTTGTTTATTGTGTTTCTATCTAATGAAATCATCTTCAAACCTGTATGACTGATCGATGCTGCCATTTCTTTTGTGATTTCGATGGGACAGTCAATTGCATAAACGTCAACAACGCTGTCTAAGATAAGCATTTCCATTCCGGAAGGTAAACTGTAAAAACTGTTAAAAGGAGTTTCCAACCCCAACGCGAAATTCATAGACAAATCAAGCATGCGTATTCCCGTCATACCCTTGAAGGCGTTTTTACTTATATGAGATACTCCGCATCTAATGATTGATAAATTTGAGACATGTCTCAAGTTTGCCAAAGTGTAATCTGTGATATCATTAATGCTACAGAAATCTTGGTTTTGCCAATGTGGCAAAATGAGGTCACCAGATATACGAATAATTTTTAGATTCGTCATATTTTGAAATTCTGCTCCAAAAGGAACTTGCGAAAATCCATCAATCCATAATTCTTCCAAAGACTGAAATTTTGCCAAGCTTGGTCCGGGATAACCGGTATTGACTTTGATTGGAATTAAATTAGTCTGATACATTACGAGTTTTTTCAGAGACGTCAAAAGCTCGAAAAAATTTACATCCGTTTCATTGGTAAGAGCAAATTGATCGTTATGAGCAATGTTTAGATATTTTAACTTTTCCAGACCTGAAAATGTTTGGCTTTCAATTGTTGCACTGTTATTTTTCATGGAATTGATAGAAGTATTTTCCATATTCAATTCTTGTAAATTGTTGTAATCTGCAAAAGGCGTCATTGTTCTAGTGGTGAAATTATTTAGTCTGGTGTTTGACATGTCAAGTGAGTACACTTGAGCTTCGGAAATGTGTTTGAAATCTGGCAAACTACCGTTAAGCAGAGGGTTTGATCTGCAGTTCACTTTGTACAAACCTTGCTCATTCTGCGAAACGCATAAACAAGGAAAGCACAGGTTATCGATAACTTCAGCACGTGGTGTCAAGGCGACCAAACTTGCGGTCATAAGACTCATTAACAGTGTTGTTTTAGGCGCCATTACCTACACACAATAAAAATAAATCATACAAACAGCATGAACACAGGTTTACTAGCGATTACATGCATTTTAAATCTTGTAATACTATATTCTTCCTTTTTAAATAAATATCAACAAGACTTGAAATCTAATAAAAGAAAACAAATCTTTACTGTCTTGTATTGAAATGCATAAAAACGTGATATAACGAACCAAAATAACATGTTTCGCGTTTTTGTTTTATTTAACAATCATTATAAACTAGGACTTTAGAGTTTTATTACCGTATTTATGTACAGCGTCTTGAAACATTAATTGGTCTCGTCAATAAACCTCAGAAACGAGATCATGACATCTTGGATGTGTCTTTTTCTGTAAATAATCAGATTTCACACTTCAAAAGAGGGCAATTGTACTTGTATTTTACCTTAATGACCACTTCGCTTATCGTTTATTAAACATACTATTTATAAAAATATTTTAATGTAAACCATACTATAAAGAAAACAGCAAACACAAGTGAAAGTTAATATACCAGTGATGTTAATCGTTTGAGCTAATAAAGCTAATATAAGGGCAAAATCAATCAGTTGAAATTGCAGTTTAAGAAAAAAAACTTTTCTATCATCTTTTATGTTACATTGAATAAAAATTCATTTCAAACAAAAGAAAGTTTGATACACCTTTTGTTTAACCGCGAGTATAAGAAAGCCCATTTGTCGATTAAACAATTAGAGGAAGTCTTTTCAAACCATAATTTTTCGCTAAGTATGAGTTGCAATATATGTTTTCTATGGAAAACAAGTTTTGTTTTGTATTCGAATTATTCACATATGAAGAAAAGTTCAAGTATATAAATATGTATGCAAAAAAACACAATCATCAAACTTACCGCATTTGTACGCTTAATACAATGTATATCTCTGTTTTATCCACATGTCCACATGTAGACGCAGGTAACTACAACGCAATTCTGTAATTTCGAATGGAGGCAATACAATATATTAGACGCGTCTCTTTCTAACTGTTGACTAGTTTTATCAACTTCCCTTTCAGACGGAATGAAAATGTCACTAAATTATATTGGAGATAATTACCTGTTTCAGATATCACTACGAAAGGTAACACATACACATGCTTCCGATAAAAACGCACGTATTTTGAACCTAACATACAAAGAATGCATTTGTTGTTACGTGTTTTAGAAGGCTCACGACTTGATTGACAAAACACTTGAACACAATAAGTCTGCAAGTTTTCTGCACGTTTGTTTTGTTCGCATTGTTGTACAGAGTGAGACTTAGAAAATACATACTTTGCAATCCATGCAAATCATGTGAAAACATTTCATTTTCAAGCACACCTTTGATGCGATAACATGCACCGATCAGATTATGGATGAACACAGGCACTGCTCATATAATGTATATAAGGTCTTCAAGTATTGCATAGAGATCAGTTTATTTAGCAACGGAAAGAAACTTGACCACAATATTTGGCAAGTGATTCATGCGTTGTCACGGTCGTGAAACAGCGCGCCACCTCTTTTTTGAGATGCATAAATAAATGAGTCGAAGCAACTTCCGAGTTGGCGTCAGGCACGAATGTATTTAACTTTCATGGATTTTTTAACAGGTTGAATTGGTTTTATATGTTTTTTAAACATATTTTTCTATGATCTTTTTTTTAAATCGGGTTTTGCATAGCGATTCAGCGAAGATTATTTCATCCAAAAACGTACTTAAACATAGATTCTCAGCCATTTAAAAACGTGAGAACCTTTGAAAGTTGTGGCACGGTGGAGTTTTAAAAAGCATGTCGATGCGTTTTTTTTGTGTAACGATGAAATTTGAGCCCATATAAATCGCTTACAGCCTCAAACGATTGTATACAACATACATTAGATGCTGCATGCACACACATATTAAATTTTTGCCGACGTAGTAGATAATTTGGCATTTTTCCAAAAGAGGTGGGCCAATGCTAAGGAGAAGGCGCTTATGATAGGAGGTGGCGCCGATGCAGGATGTATCAATTAATACGCAATGACATTCGCTATGAAATCGCAATGACATTTTCACATGACGTCCATTTGATAGATAATGTTATTTGTTATATATAGGATCTTGCATGAGTGGTCGTTTTGTATTGAATTTATTAAACAAGTCATCTAAATAAAGATAAAAACGAGGCTTGCCGAGTTGTTATCTTTATTTAGATGACGAGTTTAATGACTACGAATATAAGATTCTATTTATAACATGATCAACACATTTTCTTTTTTTATATGCTATTTTCACCGTTTATTCACATTGTAAAAGAGTTAAACTGAAGAAATTCGCTGGAATTTCACAGTTATATAACTAGTGTAATAACACCCGTGTAATAAACACAATTAAGCATTACGTTATTTCATTCCTGGAGCGTAGGTCATGTTATAAATTTAATTTATTTGTCAACGTACATACGAAAGCCAAAATCTTTACAGAACAAAAACACATTCTATAATAAATAAGATGTTGTTTTTTAAATATGTAAGTGATCAACTAAATTAAGAAGTCACCAACATGAATAAACCATATTGTACGATATATACACAAAATGTGTAATACTCAATAAAACTTAAAACTTAATGTTCAACATAAGCAAAATAATACAGCAATATGTATATACAATATGATAAAGCACGAAATAAAAATTAGATAATACTTTTTCTTGAAACGATGATTTGTGTCCCTTAATCAAAATGCTTAATTTACTAAAAGGCCAATGTCAAAAAAATTAATGTTAATTAGGCTGATATATGATGTTTTTCACACTATCAACTCCAAAGCATGGAGATAGCTCGGTCTTTTATCGTTAACTTTTTTGTTTAATACATGTTAAATGTTCAAAGACGAACGTTTCAATCCATCGAAGCATTACTATACAACTACTTTTTCTAATTAAAAACGCACGCGACTTAAATGCGCTGAAGTAATCAACTTACACACAATAATGTAAGTCCTGTAAACAAAATAGAAACCATTACATAAAATATTTCACTTTAAAATAGCTATAAATGTGCGTTGGCGACACATCCTATTCTGAGCGCCACCTCCGTGGCATTGGCTCCATCTCTTTTTGAGCAATACACATGTATCTATTAGATCGGCTAGAAGCCGATCTTTTTGTGCACGCATTAACTTGTAGAGGTTCAACGCAATCGTTTTTGTATAAGCGATTTAATTGGCTAGGAATTTGCTCGTCACACAGGCAAAATATTTCGATTTGCGTTAAAGGTCCTCACGTTCCCAATTGGATTGTGATTGTATGTGTCATTACATCTTTCGATGAATTTGCAATTGACATGACGCCGTATCTATGATCGCTCCGCCCACTTAATCACGTGGCTCAGCGGGTAGCAACCCTAGACAAGCTTACACAAAAATGGCTTCATTGCCTATAATCTGCATGTAGATTAACGCGATATTCCGGATTATTTTTATGGACTTTTTGACACCATATGACACTTGTATAAGGGGTTTGTGTCATTTAGTTATTCAGCGAGTGCAAAAAATATACGTTTATAGAGAACATCAGCTAATTATAACGGGTTTTTCGGTACATGAATACCGCTCTCAAACGCTTGCGCGCTGACCGAAAACGAACCTCTTATTACGTGTGATGTTGGTATTAGCAATAAATTAATACTACTTCAACGGCATTTACCCATGTTATTTACGAAACATTTCCACTCGTGTATTTGACACGAAATAGCGCTTTAAACTGGGATTTCGGTGAAGTTTTACACGCTTTCTGACACCGAGTGTACCAAAATCCCACATTTTATTACGTATAAAAGTGATATTAATAATATTAAACATTGCTTTTGGGACATTTATCAATCACTATAATTGAAAGTGCAAGGCAGCACAATAAGTTTGGTCATTGTCATATATAAAGTAGCGCTGTATGAAGGGGAATTCAGTAAAGCTACCTGTATCAGACGCTGGCGCAGGTACCGACTTCTCCCAAGTTCGGCATTTATTGGTTATATCAGTAATAATAAATCTTATTATGTGGCATTTATCGATTCGATTCTATTAAAATAGAAACATATAATCGTTATCACTTGTTTCTGACACACACACAACTCGATTTATAACGGGGATTTCGTTTAGTTACGCAAAGTTGGTACAAATCTTCTCTATTATTCTACAATCACACGTGATTTAATTCATACTTAATAATGCGTAGTTATTTCTAACATAACATTTTTGTTTTTTTTAAATAAATAAATGCTCCATAAGGGTGATCTTGGTAATTCTACACATTGACGCTTCCACTTGCTCTTGTCAAGACCGCATTTCCGCGTTTGAAATGGTATATATTTAATTAATTTAACTTATGGATACCGAATGTCAGAGTTAAATAAAACCTATTCACACTGTTTTTGCCTTACTTCATTTCCGCTTTTTTTTCGAACAAATAAAACGAAACTCGTTGAAAAAAATGAGAACTATTCGAACTCAACGGTGGATTAAAAGCTTTAATTGGTGACATCACATGTCTGCACATGTGTAGATACCGTTATTAATATAATATAGCACTTGTCACCTTCTAATAACATGTATAATGGCAATAAAGTGCATAACTATCAGAGTTATAAAACACAGCACAAATTAGGCTTCATGCTGGGTTTTATTTCTCTTTAAGTAATGCAGATGAACCTCGCTTCTGTATATTAATGACCTAGTAACTGATAAAACTTTTTTTTTTAATGTGAAATATTATGTGATAATCAGATCGATAACATAAACTATTTAAATCTGCTAGTATATCTGATAAAAATATATTATAATTGTCTTTGACAGTGTTGACGTTCAGTTGTTCGTGGTGACAACCGCATGCATGTATACATCTCTTACACTTCTCAAGATCTCTTTTCGGCTTTGGAAACGATAAAAATTTAATCTCACCAACTTATCTTTCAGGATATTGATTGTCCGAGTTACATAGTAATACATAGTAACTCGGACAATCAATATCCTGAAAGATAAGTTGGTGAGATTAAATTTCAAAACAAATGGACCTGAGCGCCACCTCGGAAGTAGCATCGGCTCATTTTTAAAGCATCTCAAAAAAGAGGTGGTGCGCGTGATGAACGGCCAGTGTTTGTTATCGAGCAAATCAGAAAATATTTTATTTCGACTCTTACCACGCGTTATATCTTTCAAATCACCGGTGCATCGTGGGTCTGAATTTATTAAAGTAAAGAATAATATTGATTAATATTCGAGACAAACCTTTAAAAATCCATGACGTCATAAAACTGCGTTATTTAACAATTTTGAAATAAGTTTATTAACGTTTTGTGTTACTTGTTTATCGGAATCAAGCTGGGATACAACTTTTAAATGTCATTTACGTAGCACGTTCTTCATATTCTGGAATTTTATGGAATGTGTCGTTTAAAGGGGAGACATTTTCAAACAAAAAATCAGTTTGTGCGGAAAGTATCATCCCCGAATAGCCTTTGCGGACTTCAAAGGCTATTCTAGAACGACACATAACGCGCTTGAATTTAGCCCGGTCTTACCAGAGGGAATATCATTTAAAATCTTATAAAAAGCAATGATTGTGGGTATTTCGGACGGGTGCATGTCAGGTCTTATTTATTTGCCTTGATGTATATCATTTTGAAAATTCAATATTTCTGCCTTTGATACAATGTAATTGTATATGTAAGACGGAGTGAAGAGTCTTTAGTCGGGAAAGCGTTGTTTTTGAATGTGAAGGACGAGGAACTAAAAGTGAAAGAGCAACGTCGGAGGAGAACATAACAATTTATACCGTGAGTTAACATCGATTTGCTTTAAAAATGATTCATTGTTGATTTTTCCGGATCTTTAGACGGTAGATGTACGTCCAATTATAAATAAAATACGGACTGTTACTTTCGTAGTTTATTTTAAAAAGATAGTAATACTGATCAAAGTCAATTTAAGTACTTTGCAAGTATAGAAGTTTCTTAAATCTCTTAAAAATCAATTGAATGGCAGCGATTTGACAAATTTTTTATTGTATGCGGGTATTAACCGATTTTTGTAAAAAAAAGAATTTCAATAAGAAACATTTTTAATCTCGAAGGTAAATATTATTTTTTAATTAATCATTGTGAAAGCGCTTAAGAAATTAGAAAAATATAAGATGTTTGTACTTGATAGGCCAGTAGATTTTTTTTGGACCTCTAATTTCTCAATCTACTAACCCGAATGTCCTTAACTTCGCGCAGACTATGGCAATTTTCTCAATTTGTTTAATAGGTTTTTCTTTTAATTATATCTTAATAAATAATATGCGTGCTAATCATGTAACAAATTGATGGGTA
Source organism: Dreissena polymorpha (assembly GCF_020536995.1). Taxonomy (NCBI): domain Eukaryota; kingdom Metazoa; phylum Mollusca; class Bivalvia; order Myida; family Dreissenidae; genus Dreissena; species Dreissena polymorpha. Next base: position 76,866,192 of record NC_068360.1, on the reverse strand, counting down.
CGAACATTACATCCAAAAGACACATGATTTCAATTCCTTCATTTTGTAAGATTTGCTCAAATTCGTAGAGTACGTACATTTTCTGTCTTGTTTTTATTTAGATGAATTATATTTTGTTTACTCTTGCCACCATGTGAATTAAGAGAACAAACTGAATGAGGTCAAGAAATTGTAAAGTTCTATAAACATATAACAATATAGCATGTGCTACCAAAGCATTGGGAAACAATCCTAGATTAAATGCGCTGTGTAACTATCATTAAAAAATCGATGAAATTTGAAGAAATATCAGGGATTTAAACGAAGTCAAGAACGACAAAATCGTAATGCCTGCATTCACATTGGAGGAAGCACAGCACAAATTTGACTAAAACAATGGAAAGAGAGGGTAAGTGTATATTTATTAAATAGTAAATTCATAATTATCTGCACTTGATTGGACCTATAACGTTGTATTTGATAACTAGAATACAACGATCATGAAATATATTTCTTTATAAAAGATTGCGGTAAAAAATATTCATAAAATGGTTAAGCGCTCTATAATTTTCTCTAAAAGCATTCAGGATACCAAAAACTTTTTCTTCAGTACCGCCAGTTTCCTTTTGGAGGACAGAAAAGTATATCATAGCTTCAATGATAAGACAAAAACTTCAAGAGAAAGAAGTTACTCTGTCAAGGGTGTAGCAAGACGTAATAAGTGAGTAAGTAAGTGCTCGGCACGAAAATATATGGTAAGGATAACTTTCACAAAAATTAAAGGTTAACTCAAATGTTAAGTTATGTGGAGTCCCCACATATATTCTTAATGTGCATGTGGTTTCTTAATATATAATATATATTTACAATATATATAATCGATGAATTCCTTGATTTGTTGTGATTTTTAAGAAGTGTGTCCGTCTTCCAAACAATACATAATTCTGGCGATACATCTGGGAAATACGTACAGCATAATTACACTTCTCATGCAGACTGTTCGTAGGACTGCCTGTCCGTTAAAGATACATGTTCGTTTTTTATACTTCTTTTGATGATTAACAATGTATCAATCCAAAACATGATTATACACGAAGCGTACTTGATGGTTGTTAATAACAACGTATTTTAGAGTTGCTGTTTCTAATAACTAACATATAATTCATATGTGCGGATGAGTCAAATGTATAAATTCAATTAAGTTTATGATATGCAAAGTATAGTATTAAAACATTGTATCACAGTTAAGGTATTTTAATATGAAAATCACTCACTTATTTGTTATATGTTATCCACCATGTAATTTCGATCCTTAGCACTGCCTCTTGTAAAGTGTTCCTGATAATGCCTCAACTATCTGTACACACCAATAAAACATTATATTTGATTTAATCTTAAAAGACGTGAAGCAAATCACATAAAATGCATACATTCTATGGTTATGTTAATTTTTGAAAAGGTTTAACTCAATTATTATAAACATTATGAAACTATTAACATTTTGATGATGCACTAACAGGCAATGACGTCATATTCTCGGAATATCATCATTCTTCGTCCTTATTTTCGGTCACGGCCACAGTCATCGGCAACTTGTTTCGACATTCAACCATCGGTCCCTGCCAACTCTTAGTAGTTTATAAAACAGGTTGTTTTTCAAACAAGGGCGTCAGATACGAAATGTAAAAGTTGAAAAATGATCCACGCCGTTCAAAACATATTTCTGATAAGATGATAAGAGTTTAAAGAAATAATTGAATGTTTAATTTTGAAATAAAAATTCATCTCGTGTAATTAAAACCTCAAGAAAAGTTGTTATTATCATGTGTGGTTTTTGCTTGCATCAACTCATTGTTATGAAATCATTCGAACTCCCGCATGAGGAAACAGGTGGAAAGCGCAGAACAAACTACAGGCTGTTTTATTTTGCATTATTTGTTATAATTTGTGTCTTGTTCTGAGAAAAATGGGCATTATGCATGTGCGTAATGTGTCGTCCCAGATTAGCCTATGCAGTCCGCACAGGCTAATCAGGGACGACACTGTCCGCTTAAATGGTATTTTTCTTGTAAAGGAATTCTCTTCTTACCGAAAATATAGTTTAATCGGAAAGTGTCGTCCCTGATTAGCCTGTGCAAAACACAGGCTAATCTAGGACGACACTTTACGCACATGCATTATGTCTAGTTTTCTCATAACAAGACACATTTCATAACACGATAAAGATTGAAAAATAGAAAATGCAAATGATAATGAATACAAGATAAGTATTCATGCAAAGCATCAAAGGGCGTCGAGAATTTCAGTGTAAAAGGCACTCAATGAAGTTACATGGAACGATGTTTTTTCTACTGTAAATATTAATATATTGGCCGATTACTTTAAACAAAATAGAAAAAGATACTGCTATAGCCATTATCTATGATTGTGTGTTATAACCCCCAAATAACCATTATCTATGATTTTGTGTTGTAACCCCAAATAGTTCATAGTTCATTTTAGTTACATTGTTTTCCTTTTTTTACTTGCATCCGTGTGCAGTTTTCATTAATGGAACAGAACTGTGTAGGTTTTAAAGAAATCTGCTTCATCTTGTAAGCTGATTTAATATTTTTTTCAACTTCAAGGGGAGATGATTCTGAACTTATTCTTACGTTGCTCATGTACGATAGGGGTAGAGTACTCATTGATATGAAAACACTGTAAAAGTTTTAATGTTTTTACAAAATTCCCCAACCTCTCACACATATATTTCATGGGCATAGTAAAAACAAAAAATGGTTATAATAAAACAGCATATTTATTTAAACTAAAATGTCTACATCAAAACAAAAAGTTAACATAGAACACAAATAAGATTATTTGATTATACTGGGGCTCGAACCTTGGGCCTCTCACATGTGAAGCGAGCGTGTAACCACTACACAACGGAACCGCTTGAAAAAATCACCTTCTTACTAAGATATTAATAAGCTATTAATAGTATATTTAAATGTAAACCCGATAGTTTAAACGCTGGATAGTGAGCGGGGTTAAAGGTCCATACAAAAGGGTCTATACCACTGGCAAGATACGGGTCAGGCCTGCGGCCTATATGTGGTTCTTAACAAAAAAAACCTGAAGGAGGACTTGATAGTTATGAGACTGGGGTGCTGTGATGGTGCTCCTCATTGATAAGTGGCTGCTTCCTTTATCAAGACTCATTATTACAATTAATAAAACGTGTCGCGCTTCGCGCTCTATAGCGCCTTTATTAGTAACAAGGTGGTTGCTTGGATAGTGGAACAAAGAAGGTTTTAATGTGTTTACGATCCCCCCCCCCACCCTCTCACACATATATTTCATGGGCATAATAAAAACAAAACATGGTTACTATAAAACATCATATTTATTTAAACTTAAATGTCTACATCAAAACAAAACGTTAACAAAGAACACAAATAAAATAATTTGATTCTACTGGGGCTCGAACCTTGGACCTCTCACATTTGAAGCGAGTGTGTAATCACTACATTATGGAACCGCTTGAAAAATCACTTCTAACTAAGATATTAAGGTAGTGGGAGCCTAATAGGTACTTTTCCAGAAACACTCTTTGTTATTATTTCCACATAGTAAATTGTATATCACAACTAATTGCAAAATTTTTAAACTTTTTACCAGCCGGTTAACTTTTTATACTTGGTTGAATACACCTACCCCTTGACTCGGTTGGGCGTTTTCTATGGATTTACCCTATATCCAAAATATATAGTTTTTTGTAATGGGATATACATATATTTTGACAATTAACTTAACAAACGTACTCGACTGGATTTTGTTAGTAGATACAGAATTAAAACAATGTCATTGAATGAGAATTGTGCCTTTGATGTCCAATAATATATGCACTTATCTGTATAAAATGGCAAAAACGACAACAAATGGTTCAGTGACAAGAAACTTTAATTACGTTTTATGTCACCTGTAGTGTGATGAAATGCATATATTGTACGTATTTATTTAACACAACATATTTTCTACACACTGAATGAATTTCATGAAGTTTTACCGTTCCTATCTCAAGAAATTTTATTTTTAGTATGCCTTCCCCAATTCATTATCACGCAATGAATTTAAGTATAAATTTGTATATCACTTCGTTTTGGAGGTTTTCTAGTTGCTTATTAAAAGCTACAGTTATAAACCATGACATGTAAAGACATTTAGCTAACTTTGAATTAATATTGATATAATAATACATTAACAAGAGCGAGCACCGTATAACGGGTGCCACGCTCGGCTGCGAAAGCTTGTCAGAATTTAAAAAAAATAGAGGTCACAGTGACCTTGACCTTTGACCTAGTGACCCAAATGGGTGTGGCGTGTAGAACTCATCAAGGTGCATTTACATATGAAATTTCAAAGTTGTAGGTGGAAGTACTGTGATTTTAGAGACAAAGTTAAAGTTTTATATTAGAGGTCACAGTGACCTTGACCTTTGACCTAGTGTCTAAAAACTTGGTGTGGTGTGGTGTGTAGAACTCATCAAGGTGCATGTACATATGAAGTTTCAAAGTTGTAGGTGGAAGCACTTTGATATTAGAGGCAAAGTTTAAGTTTTATATTAGAGGTCACAGTGACCTTGACCTTTGACCTAGTGACCAAAATATGGGAGAAGCGTGTAAAACTCATCAGGGTGCATGTACATATGAAGTTTCAAAGTTTTAGGTGGAAGCACTGTGATGTTAGAGGCAAAGTTAAAGTTTTATATTAGAGGTCACAGTGACCTTGACCTTTGACCTAGTGACCCAAAAATGGGTGTGGCATGTAGAACTCATCAAGGTGCATGAGCCTATGAAGTTTCAAAGTTGTAGGTGGAAGCACTATGATGTTAGAGGCAAAGTTAAAGAGTTATATTAGATGTCACATTGACCTTAACCTTTGACCTAGTGACCCAAAAATGGGTGTGGCGTGTAGAACTCATGAAGGTGCATGTACATATGAAGTTTCAAAGTTGTAGGTGGATGCACTATGATGTTAGAGGCAAAGTTAAAGTTTTATATTAGAGGTCACAGTGACCTTAACCTTTTACCTAGTGACCCAAAATGGGTGTGGCGTGTAGAACTCATCAAGGTGCATGTACATATGAAAATTTAAAGTTGTAGGTGGAAGCACTTTAATTTTAGAGCCAATGTAAATGTTTTAACACGACGGCGGACGTCGGACGGCGGACGACGAAGAGGCTATGACATACCTCGGAGTTTTCTCCGAAAACAGCCGAGCTAATAATACAATCTCAAGGTCACCTAAAGTCAAAAGGCAACATATGAATACAGGCGCAGTTCACCACAAAATGTCAAAGTTGTCCCAATATTACGTAGCATAAAGATGTATAAGTTATCATGTTTCTTTAAACATGAAGCACACTAATATACAATTTATATTTTAATAAAAACAGCCAGATTAATGACAACTAGATGTACATAATTTAGTATCAGTATAAAGCCATTGCGTGATTTTGACTGGCCGCGTGGCATTTGAAAGCCATATTATCTCGTTCCGTCACTTTTCGTCACTGAAAAACTGACCGATTTTAGGGACCACTTCAGATAAAATACATTTTTGCGTTTGTGACTTTTGGTAGTCTTTCATTGTTTTTAGCAATGAAAGTATCTCTAAAGTCATCCTCTCCGGAACTAGAAAATATGGCTTTCAAATGACACAAGGCCATTCAATATCCCGCAATGTTTTCAGCTGTTGGTCGCTTTAGAGTTCCTCTATGCAACAGAACATCTAACAATCTAATGTTCTTTGCCTTTAAGGCTTTTCATGACTTAAAAAAAGTGAAATATGGATTGCAGTAACAGTAAAGATGTGGGCCATATTGTCAGTAATTTTACATGGTTTAAGCAAAGATCCCAGTGCTTCAACATCATCAGGAGCACTGTGGGCGTTGCAGGTTGCCTGGAGAACACGTTCACTAGATCAAGAAACTGCTTACACAATTATAAAACGTTCCAAAACAGTGTGTGTTCAGCAATGCACTAACCAAAACCGGAAAATCAAACCTGCGCCCATTATGAGCAACAAAAATGGCTCTGGGAAACTTTGCAAGCCACATCATACAATCATGTAGAGAAGTTTAAATTGATACACTATTAACACTTCCACCATTTACACGCATTATGCCATGATCATTAACAGAGATGCCAATCACTTTCTGAGCTTCGGAAGAAATTGGCACTGTTGTTTTCACAGAACTTAAAACTTGTTGCCGAGAGCTTAAAACCCGTCTTCAAATGCACAGCAGCAATCTGAGTAATATCAGGCAATACTGTACCTCGAACTGAAATACAAAATTAAATTCACTCAATGCTTATTTGATAAATTTTATAATTTCCCTTTAAGTTTCATTCTGACGCCCTATATGATCGTTGGTTATGAGAAATAACAATTTTCAGCACAACAAGCACATTACATATTGACAAGTCGTTGAACTCAAATTATCGCTTGTGAAAAGAATTCACCATTCGAAACTAAATTTGAAGACTGAATATGATGGACACCGGAATGTTTCCTTATATATAACACGATAAAATATTCACTGGGAATGACACTTGGAATTTTAAGGGGTCTGAAAATGTGTTAGAAGTCCAAAGATCAATGACAATTGTACAATGATTAAACATTGATAGAAATGGCAGGTTGAAAAATGAAGACATGCATACCTGTTCCAAGCTTGGTATTTACGTCAAAGCATGGCATTCCCCTGATCTTGAGATGGTGCTGCTTTCCATAAGCAACACGGTTCACTTCTCTACAGTCAGGATTTTCACAAACGACGTACACAAAACCACTGAGGCCATTTTGTAGTTCGCCAACAATGTTATATCTTGGGACACAGATTACAAAACTGACCATACTGTAATTTGTTTAGCAAAACCTCCAGCTCAACGAGTCAATCAATCTTCTTCCATCCCCCCACCCACTTCTGCTTACTCTTTTCACGCCATTTAGCAAATGAGAATAGCTTTTACGTTAGTCATTTTGACACAAATCGCCATCGCAAAGCTCGGTAAATGAATAATTGTTATCGAACACAACGTTGTCGATGGGTGTTTGTTTCTTTTTCGATTTTGCAAATCGCTCGCTTTTATTTCGCACTTTCATTTTGCTAAGAAACTGTCAACAACCGTGACGTTATGAACACAGATATTTTATGAAACTAATTAATTTAATTTATATTTGTATTGTATAGTTATTATATCTTAAAGAGATAAGCAAATTTAACTCTTAAATAAAAAATTACAAATTTATTTCATGTATTTAGTATAATTTCCGGACTTTACCGTAGATATCGCTTATAGCCGAAACGCTTTCCGAATACGGCGATATCTACCGACTATTCCCGATCTCACTAGGCACCTACTGCCTTAATAAGTGACTGTAGTTTAACGGTTATCAATAAAGCAATAAACTGTGTAATCGCTGTCGTCTTGTAAAATTGAAGAAAATATTCGTTAACCAAAACTCGAACAGCAAAAGTCTGCGCTATTGTTAGAAAAACTACAAAATAAATATATTTTGATTATGTTTTGTTTTTATACAAAACCATAAAGTTTCGCGTATTTGCCCATTCCCTGTGATCTTTCACCTGTGATCAGTTATTAATTAAAACAATTAGCATTGCAATATTGGCAATAAATGTTGTAATAAATGTAATAGGCAAAAATGCAGTAGTTATTTACACTAATTTACACAAAAAATCACCACTATGCAAGATATTCTTATAACAAAAATATATACATTTGATCCGTAAAATAACTTCTCCTCCCATAAGCGAAAAACACGCATGACATACTAGTCGCCGCACTCCAGTGCGACGCCAATGATCTTATGAATGGTAACTAGTTCTAATTGACGTGTTACAACGTGCTGGATATTTCGAACAATTAATTGTTGCCCTATTGAAACGATTAGTCAAATGCTCTTCAGATCACATACAACAGTACCAAAATGCTTGCCCCGGACACCGCTTATCCCAATACATGAGTCGTAGGTTCCTGACGGGTTTATGTTTGAATATGTCCCTGACTGGTTTATATGTGAATGTGGTTCTGACTGGTTTATGTGTGAATATGTTTCTGACTGGTTTATGTGTGAATATATTCCTGACTGGTTTTCGTGTGAATATGTTCCTGACTGGTTTATGCGAATATGTTCCTGACTGGTTTATGTGTGAATATGTTCCTGACTTTTTTGTGTGTGAATAAGTTCCTGACTGGTTTGTGTGTGAATATGTTTCTGGCTGGTTTGTTTGTGAATATGTTCCTGATTGGTTTATGTGTGGATATGTTCCCGACTGGTTTTTGTGTGAATATGTTCCTAACTGGTTTGTGTGTGAATATGTTCCTGACGTGTTTGTGTGTGAATATGTTCCTGACTGGTTTGTGTTTGAATATTAGTGCTGCAGCGAATCCAAAATTTTAATCGAATCCGAACAAAGGCCCGGATATCGAATATTGGTTTGAATCCTAATTTGAAAGTAAAAATACGCAAAATAAATTATAATTCATATTGCTATAACAAAAATTATGTTTTAAAACACCTGAACTTATTTTAATTATTTGTATAAACTTTATTACTCAAAACAGAGAACAATAATCAAGTTAAAGTTTATGAAGCCCCAAAACCCTTTTAAATAAACAAGAAAATCTGCAATATGACTTAGATTAAAGTTGCTTCACAAATCAAAAGTCTTGTCAAGTTACATGTGTCTTAAAGTACCTAAAAATACTAAATAAATAAGTTCCGGTATCTAAAAAATCTCAAAAAAATAGCAAGAATTTTAAAAACACTTAGTTCTTATCATTACAAAATACTTAATATAATACATTAAACAAAGGTCCTGTATCTTACGGATTGTTCAATGAACAACCAATTCTTGCATCAAAATTCAAACTATATACATGGGGAACCGTACATACTTTGCAAATGGCGTTTGCTTTGTCAAGTTCTGTTGAATAAGTATGCTGATAAAACCCGAAATGCTTCCACATCGAGGATTTTAATTGTTTAGCTGCATTGTGAATTTTCTTCTGCGCCTTTTTGCACCATGGACAACGAAAGTAGACTGTGTAGTACCATTTTTTTGTCGAAAAAGTAGCGACAATCGTGACCAACTACGTAACAGTCAGCCTTTCAAACAGAAAGAAACAATTTAACGAAAAGTATTTGGGCGAAAGAAACAATTACCGCAAAGAAAAGGTTAAACTCAAATAAGAACCGGACTCGAAACCGATTTTACCAAATACGGTTGGATCCGCGAATCCTCGTTTGGATCCGCGAATCTCGGATATTTCGGATAACCGTTGCAGTCCTTGTGAATATGTTCCTAACTGGTTTGTGTGTGAATATGTTCCTGACTGTTAAGTGTGAGAATATGATCCTAACTGGTTTTTGTTTGAAAATGTTCCTGAATGGTTTATGTTTGAATATATTCTTGACTGGTTTGTGTGTGAATATATTTGGACTATTCAATTTGAAAACAAAAACATTACACTATGAAAATATATTGTATTTCAATTGGAATTTTCTTGATTTCATTATTTAAATACCATTCAAATATTGGTCCGAGCACACTTAAAAAAACAAATGTACAATTCAAGAAATCCCTATGACATTAAAAGCCGAAAAATGTTAATTAGCCAAATGTATACATCTTATAAGTGTCAAGTAACTTACGAATCTATCTGGCTGCAATAAAATGTAGCTAAACGTATCTTTGGCAAATAGTGTAAATAACTTAATAACATTTTTGGGGTAAAATAAATTCTAGGGAAAAACTAAAAAATATTCAGATATCACAAACACGTAATGTTTGCATGTAGTGTGTGCAGTTTACAGATGGTGAAGCACGTGCTGGAAAAACGCATGAACAGAACAGTTCGCCAAAAATGCATAGCGCAAACAAATGAAAGCTTTCTGAAACATTGTATATATACTTTTATGCAATGTTAATAAACCTTCGGTGAGAGTTTAAAATATGGATCTTACGGTTAAAGGGTTCTACAAGTGTTTCATACAATCTCATCGCAACGTTCTACAATGATTATGCAATCAAAATATCATAACTATAGCATGATGTTATGAATGCGATTTAATGACAGTTTAACAACAATTTGAAAGATAAACATAATAGTTTATGTCGGTCCTTGGAAGGTAGAATTTTTATTATCTACTAGACTTAAACATTATTTGGGCCGAGCTCTGTGAAAAAGGGGTTTAATGCAATTGGCGTAAAATGTCGTCCCAGATTAGCATTTTCCGATTTGATGATAGTCTCTTCTTAAAGAAAGTCTCTTGTAAGCAAAATTCAAGTTAAGGTGAAAACTGTCGTCCCTGAAAAGACTGCACAGGCTAATCTGGGACGACATTTTACGCACATGCAGTAAACCCCCTTTTCAACGAGCGCGACTCATAATATATACATCTCTGATAATAAATCGCAATATCCTTAGGAATTATACAATATTTTATTCATTATATGTCCACTAAATTTTCAAATATCGTGTGATAAAACAAATGATCCACTTTTTGAAAACGACAAATTCACATTTGCGATATACGTCTTATTGAAATTATAGACATTTGTCGCATGTCTATATAAATGTATATACAATTTTAGTACATATATTTTGACAATTTTAGTACATGAATTTTCACAATTATCGATAACGACCTTAACATGGTAGTTCGTGATAATGTGGCACGTTCCAATCCTGCCTTATCTGCTTTTGCGAACACCGATTGGTATAAACACCAACACTTATGTAAGTATACCTAGTGTCTTGACCCCATGCCATCAGAGTATATTATTAGGGCTGGCGTATTTAAGTATCCACAAACAAGTTTGACGCTATTCCTTTAGACAATTTAGCAACATGAATTTCTACATTGCTGCATTTGCTGTTTTTGGGTGTATTGGTATGTCTTTATAATTTGATAACTCATACATTTTTTTTTAATTTAAAGTTGTTTTCATGCCGATAAGCTTCAATTATTAGGCTGAGTTGTTAACGCATGATGCCAACAATTGTTAACAATCCATTTGAAACATTAAATATGATTTACTTTGCTGATCTCAAATGCGGGACTCCCTTTAATGTTGATTATTAAATAGTTTAACAGCACTGTATTATTGATATATGTCTCTACAACGTTCAGCAAGTATCATTTACAATATGTTAGTGGAAAAAACTATTTTTCTAATTATATGTGAAGTACAAACTATAATATTAAACACTTTGCCGTTTCCTTCTGACTACACCAGTTTGAGCCTACGATTATTCTTTGGCTTAGAGTGAGTCCTCGATATCAATCATCTAAACATATCGTTGCTCCAGTTGAAACAAAGAAAGAGCTTTTACGTGACTATACCATTAATTTCTTTATCTCTGAGACAGTTTGGTCTCATTTAAGCTTTGCTTTAAATTAGTGACCATGTTAAGATTACGAATAAGAATGAGCTTACTAATTATCGTCCTATTAGGCCATTGTTATTGCATTTTAGTGTGTTATTTGTAATCACATTATCTCTTGCAGATAGTTTTTAAAACGTTGAGTATATTAGAACAATGCGCATGTGATACGTGTTAACACCGTTACATACTTAAGACGTTAATTACGGCAGTACGTTTACCTCTGTACATTTTCTTGTCATTGCGAATATAAACATATAAAGACGGAAAATTTGTACGGTCTTGTATTAAACAATTTTATCATTTTAATCCAAGAAAAGAACAGAAATTTTAATTGACCTGTATGGAAGAGTTTGGCATATTTTTGAGCGACCATTCAGAAAATACCTTTTGAAAAGAAAAAATATGTTTCTGCACTGGAATTGAACTTAACATACAACATACAACATAATATACGACGTGTTAACGACGTAAACACGGACACGCTGTTCTTTAAATCGCAAAACAAATACAAGATACCATCCTATTAAAATGATTCTGGACATTTGTCAAAACGTTTTTTAATCGTGTCTTATATGCAATTCTGTTAAATTATGTAATTGGTCATTAACTTAAAATAAAGGTCTATAAAATTGAAATGTTGATGAGAATTTCGCTCTCGAGTATTGGTCTTTAATATAGTTTGTAATAAACCTCTGCGTTATGAATGCTTGTACAGTCCTTATGTATCTTGTAAGTGAGTAAGCTAACAATTAATCCTAAAGATAAATATGCGCCGTGATCTGTGGAAATGGGGTTTAATGCATGTGCATAGAATGTCGTCCCAGATGAGCCCATGCAGTCCGCACAGGCTAATCAGTGACAACACTACCGCTTGTATGATATTTGTTGTTTAAATAAAGTCTCGTCTTTGCAAAAATCCAGTTTAGGCAGAAAGTGTCGTCCCTGATTAGGCTGTGCGTACTGCACAGGCCAATCTGGGACGACACTTAACGCACATGCATCAAACCCCGTTTTCACAGAGCACGGCTCATTTTATAATCGCATATTTCAGCCGTTGTGAGGTCGGAAAACTGTCATACAGTGGCCGACTGTTACGAGACCATTTGTCTTCATCTGGACCATCACATCACGTGTGACTGGCCCCAAGAGTGCAACAACGGCATTTGTCATGGCTGGTGCTCATGTGGGACACCTAGAGGTAACATAAAATTTCTTAAATATATATACCTTTTGAATGTCTGAAAATGATGACTCGAAATGTAATGACCGAAACAGTATTGTCTTATACTTAAGTTAAATAAAAACGTTTTAAAAGGATGTATTGCAGTTACCAAAATAGTTAAGATTTGTATTTGTTGACTTTAATAAAGCAACCAAAATCTACCAAATCATGCTCTCTAGATACCTGCACTTATCTTATTGTTCTTATGTCCACAGAGTGCGGTGTCACTGGTGATTGTAGAGGAACTATAAACTGTCAAGACCACCAGAAGGAACCACACTGCATTGAGGGCCGATGCAAATGCATTTCAGTAGACAACAACTAAATATTTTAATAAAATATACCGTAAAAAATACTTTACTTGTGTATATTTTAATTTCTTAAATATTAAACATGTTTCGGTAATAAATCCCTTCAGTAGTTTCAATATAAGCATTAACATAGCGACGTTATTGTCATTCAGTAATGTAACGTCGTTTTACGAAAAGCACATTTATAACACAAAACATTACACATACAACTATGGATCAGTGTTGATACAACAGCCTAAAAGTAATAGAAAACAGCAACTGAAATACTAAAATGTTGTAAGTAAATGCCATTTTAATAGACAGGTGAAATGCTGAAATTTTTTCTTGTGTTCATTTGCATCGGAAATACTGTTTTGCTAAGTATACCTGTCATTTCAATTTACAGCGGAAATACTGAAATGTGAATCGTAACTTTGATTGCAATAGCATTATAAAATATTGAAACGACATTTGGCGCTGCCATTTGTATAGACAACTCAAAAACTGAGATTGTAGTTGGTTAATGTTATTTAGAAAGACAAATGACTCTCTGAAAGTAAGAAATGTATTTCTGCTCAATTCAAAACTGAAATACTGCTTTGCTATTGCTTTCAGTCATTAATTTTTAACAACTGGTATGTTGACAATGTTATTGGTTACTGACATAACAATAGAAACCCTAACACATAACTTGGTAATAATCATTTAAATAGACAACATATAAAAAATGGTTGTTATCATTTCAATAGACATCAAAAATATTGACTTATCGGTGGAAAACTAACAAACTGAAATATGATAGTTCACTGTCATTTCAATAGACACTCGAGATTATACTGAAATAGTAATGGTGCCTTCCATTAAAATACAACTGAAATACAACAAAATAATATTCGCGATTGACAAAATAAGCGCTATTGGTTACTAATTTAATTTTTGTAAACACTGCACAAGATATGAGATTTTAACCAATCTATTTTAGATGCGACTGTTGATAAAGCTTCACTTATAACATTTCATCTCATGCATTATGTCTGCTTTTGTTACAAACGTCCAGTTTGACGCAATAGTGCGCAATCTAGTTTAGGTAAAACGACTAACAAATTAAAGAATTGTACCAACTAAATTGTATTAAACCCTACGATGTTATCGATATTTTTAGCAGTTAATAAGTTTATAATAATTTAATTTGTTTCAGAAGTTCGGATAAACTAACGTTGTATTATTCACGGTACACCAAACACCAAACGTCTTAATTCACAAGATAAAAAGCAAGTGCAGTAGCAGTGTAAACATTTGACACGATTCGGCAAATCGTGTTTAAGTCAAACACAGGATGTCGCAATCAAAATAAATCAACAATAATGTTTAACAAACAACAAAGCCTGATGATCACATTATATTTTAAATTTTATTAAACGACACTTTTACAATATTGATGTTTTAAATGATTATATTTTATGTATATTTTACATGGTTTCCACAAAATCTAACATTTTCTTATCAGAGAGATAACAATAAACTTAAAATACCAACTGAACAATCAACCTCAATTTTAACTTTTTTACTGGATATTACTTGCATGAAGTGATGTTCGTTTCTTTTTAATTTGACAATATTCACATATATTGTGATTTAAAATATTACAAATATTCAGAGTATTCTGCCATTTTTAATAACATAGACCGATCAATGAAATAAGTTATCTACTGTTATTCTACTTCTTTTTATTGTAGTTTTAAATTAATTAAATTTGAAGAAGACGGTTCGTTTTTATTTACGTGTTTATGTAGAACATACAAAAAATGCATTGATGTGAATTACACATGATCATACATGCAAATCATGAAAGAGAATACACCATTATTCTATATAAACAAAGACCATCAAACTAAGCTTGAACGTGTCCAAAGATAATAAAATATCTATGTACATGTACTATCAATTAGACACAAAAATTATAAATAAGAATAAACCATGAACCGTGTACGTTGTTTATGAAACAAACACTGTTATGGTACAAGTCGCTGAGTAGTGTATGACTATAAACTGTGTTCGTGATTGTGAGATGAGGTGATGGAAAAAAACAACATTTCATGTGCAACTTATGTGGTAACAAGCGATAATACTCTGAAACTTTTACACTTCACTCATGTAATGTTGTCATCGTAAAATCATTGAGCAGGAGGCTTTTGAAGTATGAACATACCAGTCGATTCAAGCGAGTCCACTTCTGATAGCAGACATGCTGTGCACAAAACTTTACACTGAACAGAAACTAGACAGGCTACAAACCCGAGCGGAGTAAGCACCTTCAAATCATCGTGCTTATAGGAGTTTTAGTCTGCGTGGCTGACTAAGAAATCTTTTGGGCTCTACTTTTGCGAAAATACATGCAGCGGCAAAAATAAACGCCAAACAGATTGCGCAAATTTTCGAAATCTATTACTTGTACAAATACTGCCATTGTTTAGTATAATAAAGTATAATACTGTTTTAAAGATAAACATTAAGCCGGTTAAAATAAACTTATATATATATATATATATATATATATATATATATATATATATATATATATATATATATATATATATGTATATATATATATAACACTAGAACTTAACATAATTATGCTTAGTTTTCATGTTATATTTTAACAAGAAAATAATCGCTTTTTTACAATGAAACAAGTAAATGATATGTCCTACATATACGAGAAGGAAGTAAGAAATACTGTATAAATGCTGTCTAAGAAGCTCAAATGGAGCATAACATTAATTACACAATAAGCTTACGATCACCTGTCCTTGGCATCCAGGTTGCTATCTTTTGAATAGACCGAAATTGAATTAATGTTTTTTTCTTTATGTGGGCCGTGCTCTGTGAAAAGGGGGTTAAACGCATGTGCGTAAATGTCGCCCCAGGTTAGCCTCTGCAATCCGCACAGGCTAATCAGGTACGACACTTTCCCCTTGTATGATATCATTCGTTTAAAGAAGAATTCTTCTTAGCAAAAATCCAGTTAAGGCGGAAAGTGTCGTCGCTGATTAGCCTGTGTGGACTGCACAGGCTAATCTGGGACGATACTACATGTATACGCACATGCATTTAACCCTCTTTTCACAGAGCGAAGCTCATATATATATATATATATATATATATATATATATATATATATATATATATATATATATATATATATATGTGTGTGTGTGTGTGTGTGTGTGTGTATTAGATCATGGTAATGTTTTCAATGCCACACTTATGCAATTTGTTGTGTACATGGGGACCGAGGTAAATCATGATACCTACCAATCATGGTGTTCTTTTGGAAGCTATATTTAAGGCGCACCATCTTAATATTAAAGACCTTATTTGTTTACCTAATGAAGTATTGTTTACACAATCAAATATATGTATACCCGGCACACACTTTATGCAATAGACAGCAATCTTATATCATGGTTTTTGTGTAAATGATATTACATTTAACAAACCAATGCTGATATTTTATTTCGAGTATATATGAAATTTATGCGAACTGTTGGACACGCCGCCATAAGCAAGATTTATTTCCACGCTTATTCTTTCACTTATGTTCAAACTTATGTCTACACTTATGTCGCTTCTGTTTGAACTCAAAGACGAAACTGTTGCGATAGCATTGCGCCCCCTCGAGAAAATGTTCGTGGACCATTTTGATGATTGATAATTGCTGATTGCTGCATTTGTAAATGTTTCCAAAAAAAATCGCAAGGCATTTTTTTTACTTAGATACATATATTTGACTGTTTGGGTCTTTAAACCACAAGTGTATGTTGCAATTGAGTAAACGATGTCATTTAATGTGGAACAAACTCGTAAAACAGTAATGCTTGTAAATAAGAAATTATTGTGGGAATTGACGACAAACATGGACCTTGTCAATATGTGGCTCTTTTAATAGCCCGACGTTTTTAAACAAAGTAATTTGCAATGCTATAACGAGTAGATATTCATGTACACGATGTTTATTTTGCTGTACTTACAAGGTAAACAAACACCATGGGGTCAAGGCACACATTGAATAGAGCCATAAGGAACTAGATGGAACCACACTAATAGTACAGTTTGTGGTATACCGGAAATATAAATTGTGACTAACCAATCAAAATATTGCGAACAAATCTTTATCAATGGAACGCTGAACAAACAGTCCAGCTCTTCCTAGTTGGACGTCATTTCGATCCATTTAACAACATAATATCTGAAAATCTGCCATTCTTTATCAGCATTTGTCTGTGTTTGTTTATGCAATCTAGACGATTTTCATAATCGTAACCGTACGGCTACCTATAAGGTCAAACAGAACATGTTGACTTAAGGACTTCCAAAATTAAATTGTCATAACGGTCAAACTGTACGAGGTTTTCTTGCATGTGCACATTCTTATTGAAACCAAGTCTCTTGAGAGAAACAACATCTTTAACAAGTGCAACTATTTGAGGAACAACAAGGTTGACTTGTTGACTGGATTATCCTAGCTTTAATCATTTTATGTTTATAGTTTAGGTTCTTTTATATATCATCATAAAACAAATACCATGCATCGATAATGTATCTCCCTGAAGCATGTCTAGTATTTAATTGTTTGCTATTTTAAACACTACACCGGTTTTATTTGCGTTGTGCGGATACAATGGAAAGTGTTTATTTTTGTAGTATAAAATATTAAAGGGTTTGGAAAAGCATGTAAATAAATAACTTTCGTTTGTTAATAAGAATGTATCTTTTGATAATATTTCTGGAAGTTTATTAGTCCTATATAATCACTGAGCTCAATCATCATAATGCACAGTGGGCAAATACAGTTTAACAGCTCAGTACAGCTATTTTAACACGGTGTGGGGTTTGAACGAGTGAACTTATATTAACACCAACGGTTCTCTAAAACCAAAAACTAGACAAAAAAGGACTTATTTCAACAGCCAATTTTGACATTTTACAATACAAATACTAAATAAAACATTAATTCATCACATTTACCAGTGAAAGACTTTTAAAAAGCCAAAGCTTCAACACATGTGTATACAAATAACAAAAGTCAACAACGTACACTGCTTATCAACACAGTGCATCATATATTCTTGTAAATCGTTGTGAACCTTTCAACTTCAACTATAACTCATCGGTGTAGTTTTCTGACTCTGTTTAATCAGAATAGATGTACATCAACATTTGTTTACCGAATTTGGCATTATAGTATTTTAACATACTTACAGTTATCAACAATGACTAATTACATTTAAGATATCTAACACATCGTTTACTCTAGATTTAGATCTTAATAATGGACAAGTTTTGAGTTCGTGTTTTTTCCAGCGTGAAAATAATAAAGCTTTTTTTCATTAAATGCATGACTTTATTCTGACCATCAAGTTACTCACTGACAACACCTTAAAGCGTTTCTTTTTTAACCCAATCAACGGCACTTCATGGCGTAACTTTTGAGCCAGACTTGAGTACAATAGTTACATGTTTTACTGGTTCAGAAGAACTTAACGAGCATTTATCAATAACTAAAAATACTCTTTACCTGCAAGCAGTTTTACTCGATGGGTTATTAAATCGTGTATCATGTGAATTAATATCACCAAAAAAATTGTCGTGAACTCATTATTTTGTTGATTTCTTTGATCCATATGATTAAATTTGTTAGATTATGGCATTATATATGTCCATTATCCTTTATTATTCATACGAAAACAAATGCTAGTGGCGACATTATACGTTTTAAGAAAATAATCTTTCATTTGTTGTCAAGCTGTGTCCTAGCTGATAGTACATACGTGTAATATAACCTATAGCAAGGGAAAGTCGGAGATCATGGTGAGTCGCGTTCTGAGAAAATCGGGCTTAATGCTGGTGCGTCCACACAGGCTAATCAGGGACGACACTTGCAGCTTTTATTTTTTGTTTCAATGAAGTCCCTCCTTACCGAAAATCAAGTTTAAGCGGAAAATGTCGTCCCTGATTAGCCTGTGCGGACTGCACAGGCTAATCTGGGATGGCACTTTACGCACATGCATTCAGCCCAGTTTTCTCAGAACAAGGCTCATGATGAACAGCACGTACAAACCTAAGCAGAAATCAACATTAACGGTAAGAAGTTTGGAAAATTTACCAGTTTCTAGAACTAGAGCAACCCTGTCCAAAGATTGCGCCAGTATCGCGGAAGTCCAAATAAGAATTGCCATGACAACTGCAGCGAAGGCCAGCATGAGCAGGTCAGAGACAGCAGCTCCATCAGCTTCCCCACAAAGTACAGGCTCTGCAAGGCATTCGTTGTCACCATCGAACGGCAGCGAGACATGGACGCTTCAAGCGACATAGAACGCAGGATACAAACCATTGTGCACAAGCGTCTATGTACAGTGACCCGCATCTCCCGCAAGAACCTCTGGCAAGACTCTGCCTCAGGGCACGTTGAAGGGAGGTCGCCGTCGAGGCCGTTAGAATAAAAAATGTATGGACAATTTCAAGAGTGGATGTCACTTTCATTAATGCGATACCCACATCAGCCAACAACTGATCTGACTTGCGGAAGATTTCTATATCGGAGCCCCTAATTTCCCTCAAATGACAAGATCGGTCGATTTAATGATGATGCTAGCTGTGGTCGTGGCAAACAATTAAATCAAGGTGTAATATAAATTATTGATTAACCATGTGTATTTATGCACTGAATCCTTTTTTTAATAGTCACTTAACTTCAAACATAGACAAGTACGTTGCTTAATTTACTGATCTTTTTAATGCTGTTGCGCAACCAAAATCATCAGTAGAGTCTTATATGCATAGATGTGAGGTTGTTGTTTTGTTTTTGCAACAACAAAAAACAAGCCTGTGCATATAAAGAACATGTTAAGTATGCGGTATGTACATGCTAAAATTATTCTAGCTGTTATTATTGCTGAATAGCCGTTGTTCAATTGAACAAAGCGAATAGAACGTATATCGTTTGGACATACATTCATTTGCACTTGGCACGAGTAAGAAATATTTAAGAGAAGTATTCAGCATAAAGAAACCCAAAGTGTGGCAACGAAGCAACTGAACGGAGCTTTGAATGGACTTAATAGTCTCTCAATTACTAAGTTTTGACTCGCATATTCCACCTTAATAATTTTCGCCATAGCTTTAAAAGAAATATCTATCACATTTT